>NC_136067.1:1033236636-1033537723 GCF_964261635.1 Lissotriton helveticus | reverse complement strand
CCCCCCCTTTTATCTCGGCCCCCGCTTGACGGATCCCCCAAAACTTTCAGGGAAGGAGCGGAGCGCAGCGAGGCAAAGTTAAGGAAAATTACAGGCAGATCCCTCATTCGGCGCCAAAGTTATTCCCAATAGAATGATGCGGATTTCCTATGGAAAACGATCCTAACTATAACTACCTACTGGCAACCGCCAGTAGGTAATATATATATATATATATATATATTATATATATATATATATATATATATATTACCTACTGGCGGTCGCCAGTAGGTATATATAGTTAGGATTTTTTCTCTATGGGTTTTTTGAAAATTCTATGTCTAATAACTTTGGCGTTTGTGGACGGAATTGGCTGAAATTTTCAGGAAAATGGCACATTTTGTTTCTGAGCAGCCCCTGAAAATTGGGGGGGGGGGTTCGTCTAGGGGGGGTCGAGAAAAAAGGGGGGTCCCAAAACGTGTTTTTAACATTGAGTTTTCCATAGGGCGGTTGGCCTCACTTTTAGCCCGAACGGCTGAATGGATTTGCACGAAACTTGGCAAAATTGTAGGGACTGGTAGCCCGATGTGCCTTTTGTAGGTCTCAATATATGTACTACAGTGGATTTTGAGAAATTAACGTTTAAAAAAAGATATATATCTGTAACAGCGGACCGGGCAGCGCTCCAGGACGCGTACTTTTCGCGCAACGGAGCTTTGTGAAGCGAAGCTGATTGGTTCTCCGGCGTCTGTCAACATTCCAAACAGTCCGTAGCGGCCGCCATCTTGTCTCTCGGTAGGATCGAGAGACAAGAGGAGGCCAAAGCGAAGGGGCAAATGACCATAAGGGGGAATAGTAGATCCTCGCTGACCCCCTAGGTTTGATGTGGAGGTTTTAAAAGGGCCCCGCGGGGCAAAAAAAAATAATAATAATAATAATCGAACGGCTGAATGGATTTTGCACGAAACTTGGCAAAATTGTAGGGACTGGTAGCCCGATGTGCCTTTGCTAGGTCTCAATATATGTGCTTCAGTTGATTTTGAGAAATTAACGTTCAAAAAAAGATATATATCTGTAACAGCGCACCGCTTCGCGTACTTTTCGCGTTACGGAGCTTTGCGAAGCGAAGCTGATTGGCTCTCCGGTGTCTGTAAACATTCCAAACAGTCCGTAGCGGCCGCCATCTTGTCTCTCGGTAGGATCGAGAGACAAGAGGAGGCCAAAGCGAAGGGGCAAATGACCATAAGGGGGCATAGTAGATCCTCGCTGACCACCTAGGTTTGATGTGGAGGTTTTAAAAGGGCCCCGCGGGGCAAAAAAAAATAATAATAATAATAATCGAACGGCTGAATGGATTTGCACGAAACTTGGTAAAATATTAGGGACTGGTAGCCCGATGTGCCTTTGCTAGGTCTCAATATATGTGCTTCAGTGCATTTTGAGAAATTAACGTTCAAAAACAAGATATATATCTGTAACAGCGCTCCGCTTCGCGGAGATAAAATTATATCTGTATTACCTAGCTGTTGCTAACACCAGTTAGCGACGGCTAGTAGGAGATAGCGACCATTTTGGGCCCCACTTTGCATGTGAGTGATATTTATCACTAATGACATGCAAAGTGGGCATGCCAAGATGTTAGCGACTGGAAACAGTCGCTAACATCGCTATCTCCTATTATCAACTTTTGGAAATATTCGAGATAAGCGCGAATATCTCCAAAAAGTAACAGCTGCCCTGAGCAGTTCTTAGCCATGTTATCCAATGGGAGGTGGATAACATGGCTAAGAGCATTAGCTCGGTAATGCATGAATATCGCTGAGTTTTCAGCGATATTAATGCATTGCGGTCGTTTTTTATCGTATTTGCGATAAACCTTGATAATAGCAAGGTTTATCTGCGATAATTTCTGACGGTAAAAAAATCTTTGCAATGCATCGTTAGGGATAAATATCGCTTAACTTTGGTAATATGCCCCAACGTCTGTTAACGTTCGATTCGAAGGAAATCAGGAAGTGTTGAAAAACATTGTCTGCGCCATCTTGTCTTTTTTCAAATGCCACACTTTTGTCGTGCACGGCAGCCATTTTAGATGCCTTGACCAGACCCACTCTGTGCACGCTGTCGATCCTTAGCATGGCTCCCCACCCTCGCAAGCATCTCACCCAGGCAGGGGTCACCCCCGCTCTCTGTCTTATGCATGGGTAATAAACCTCCCCCCATCTGCGCTGCTCTTCCCTGAGAATCACACCCTGTGCCCGCCCGACACCTCCCTTTCGCCCTATTCACTACCGCACCCTCTGACACTCCTTTTCCTCTGTGTCCGATTGTCCAGGCCGGTCCTAGGCTATCAGCTAGCCCTGCAGATGTAGTTTATGGCCACAGCTGTAAAGAATCACCCCTCTTCAAAGGAGTTATAGTAGATCAAGGCCCACACTCGATGAGATCCGTCACAGCAGAAGCGTTGCTATTATCTGAAAACCATCCTGTATTGTGATTGGGGAGGGGACCGAGCGTGAAGCGGAAGATTCCAGGGATGACTCTTTGTACATCAAAGTTTTTACAATTATGTGTCACATTAAAAATATATAGCACTCCGACAAAGTAGTAAGATTATAAAACTTTAATAATTTATAAATATATACAAGAAAACAAAAATAGTAATAACATATAAACATTTTTAGGGAAAAACAACGAAGTAGCGGTCGGCTGTGCGAATAGTCCCAACGCAGCACAACGTCCAGATTTCCGGCGTGGGGCGTCGCGGGGGGTGGGTCATCAGTAGCAAACTGTTGTGCGAATAGTTCCAAGGCAGCAGAACGCGCCGAAATCTAGATGACACGAAAGTGATGTCTAGTAAGTTGCCACCCAGCAAATAACGGCGTGGGGCGTCGCGGGGGGTGGGTCATCAGTAGCAAACTATTGTGCGAATAGTTCCAAGGCAGCAGAACGATGGCACCAAGGTGATGTCCAGTAAGTTGCCGCACTGGTTTTGGTATCCTACAATGCTGCTCCGAATAACGGCGTGGGGCGCCCCGGGGGAGGCGGCGTGAACGGGCCTCTCCAGGTGGAGTGTCATCTGTTGTAGTGGGGCGCCCCTTTACCGTTTCAGTTGCCATTCCGTCCGTTTTTGGTCCACTGTGTCAAAAGCCGCAATTCAGCTGAGTTGCGCCCACTCTTGCGGTGCAGCGATAGGCGGCTGTCACAGGACTCTCAAAATGGCGGCAGGCTCTTTCCTTTTTGGGCCTGGTCCACTGAAATGGCCCTGGGACACCTTGGAAATCGGACGCTTGTCTGCTAGGTCTTGGACCCCATTCTCGAAAGCGTCCCCTCCGCCTTGAGAATTCATCAAAAGTTTTGGGGGCCCCGACTCCTGCAGGCTTCTGGTGGGGAGCGGCTGCCATGATTGCTCGCGGAATGACCACGACGGAGCTACGAGATGGTGGTGCTCTCATGCTGACGCCAGTTTAGTCTGAAACATCCAGAAACAAGGTGGGGCTTTCATCGTTTGGGAAAAAAAAAAAGTTTTCATCCAATGAAAAGTGTTGTTTTTAGGTCATATGATCAAGCCTTCCATCATTAGGAAACCAAAAGTAAAATGAACCAATGAAAAGTTTTATAAACAAGTCACATGACCTGTTATGCGGCATAGGGTATAAAATGCGGAGAAAATACGTTGGCACGTGAGGCGGCGTCAGTAGCGGACCGATGTGCGAATAGGCCGAAGGCAATACAACGCGCCAAGATCCGGATGGCACCGAGGTGGTGTCCAGCAAGTTGCAGCACTGGTGTGGCCATCCTACAATGCTGAAAGTCGGCGTGGGGCGCCCCGTTGGCCTGTGAGTTTGCGTCAGTAGCGGACCGATGTGCGAATAGGCCGAAGGCAGCACAACGCGCCAAGATCCGGATGGCACCGAGGTGGTGTCTAGTAAGTTGCCGCACTGGTGTGGCCATCCAACAATGCTGAAAGTCGGCGTGGGGCGCTCCGTTGGCCTGTGAGTTTGCGTCAGTAGCGGACCGATGTGCGAATAGGCCGAAGGCAGCACAACGCGCCAAGATCCGGATGGCACCGAGGTGGTGTCTAGTAAGGTGCACTGGTGTGGCCATCCTACAATGCTGAAAGTCGGCGTGGGGCGCCCCGTTGGCCTGTGAGTTTGCGTCAGTAGCGGACCGATGTGCGAATAGGCCGAAGGCAGCACAACGCGCCAAGATCCGGATGGCACCGAGGTGGTGTCTAGTAAGTTGTCGCACTTCTGTGGCCATCCTACAATGTTGAAAGTCGGCGTGGGGCGCCCCGTTGGCCTGTGAGATGGCGTCAGTAGCGGACCGATGTGCGAATGGGGCCAAAGGCAGCGCAACAATATTTTCTGATTTGAAGACACCACAAGGCGCTGAGATGCCAAGATCCGGATGGCACCGAGGTGGTGTCTAGCAAGTTGTGGCACTGGTGTGGCCATCGTACAATGGTAAAAGTCGGCGTGGGGCGCCCTGTTGGCCTGTGAGATGGTGTCAGTAGCGGACTGATGTGCGAATGGGGCCAAAGGCAGCGCAACAATATTTTCTGACTGACACCACAAGGCGCTGAGATGCCAAGATCCGGATGGCACCGAGGTGATGTCTAAGTTGCGGACTGATGTGCGAATGGGGCCAAAGGCAGCGTAACAATATTTTTTGTATGGAAGATACCACTAGGCGTTGAGATGCCAAGATTCGGATGGCACCGAGGTGATGTCTAGCAAGTTGCTGTACTGGTGTGGTCATCCTACAATGCTGAAACTCGGCGTGGGTCGCCCCATTAGCCTGTGAGATGGCGTCAGTAGCGGACCGATGTGCGAATAGGCCGAAGGCAGCACAACGCGCCAAGATCCGGATGTCACCGTGGTGGTTTCATAGTTGAGAGGCACTTCATCTGCAGTGGGGCACCGAGATCCGGATGGCACCGAGGTGATGTCTAGCAAGTTGCTGTACTGGTGTGGTCATTCTACAATGCTGAAAGTCGGCGTGGGGCGCCCCATTAGCCTGTGAGATGGCGTCAGTAGCGGACTGATGTGCGAATGGGGCCAAAGGCAGCGCAACAATATTTTCTGAAGAGAAGACACCAAAAGGTGCTGACATTCCAAGATCCGGATGGCACCGAGGTGGTGTCTAGCAAGCTATGCAGTTGAGTTGTGTGCGCACTTGCGGCGAATAGGTCGAAGGCAGCATAACAATGTTTTCTGAATAGAAGACACCACAAGGCGTTGAGATTCGGTTACCACCGAGGTGATGTCTAGCAAGTTGCCGCACTGGTGTGGCCATCCTACAATACTGCTCCGAATAACGGCGTGGGGTGCCCGAAGGGGGGGGAGCCGGCGTGAATGGGCCTTCCTAGGTGGAGGCTCGTCTGCTGTAGTGGGGCGCCCCTTTACCGTTTCAGTTGCCATTCAGCTGAGTTTCGGCTGCTCTTGATGCTACAGCGACAGGCGGCTGCAAGAGGACTCTCAAAATGGCGGCCTGTTCTTTGGATTTGGGCCTGGTCCACTAAAATGGCCCTGGGACACCTTAGAACTCGGACGCTCGATTTTTTTTTCCTTTCCTGTACATGCAAAAAAAGGTAAATGCCCGGTACGTTACACGCTTCATCTGCCACGATGAACTCTCCAGAGGAACCGAAAAAAAATATAGTTGTGGTAACTATACCATGCATCGTCATATGGAGAGGTGGCACCAATTAATTATAGTGCTGCATAAAAGAGAGATTTGGAGGAGAACCCCTGACCTGCTAGTACATTCATCAAAGAAGTGGCACTGAGAGCTTCAGAGGCAAGGGAAACGGTCCCAAATATTTAGAAGAACTTTGGAAAGATTAAAATGACATGTTTAGATTGTGGCAAATTAATTTCATGTGGACAGATGAGTGTTACTCTAATAAATACAGCATATGAACATCATCATAGTCGATGGTTGGTAGAGACATTTTGACTATATCCTGGACCTGCCCGTCCTCGCCCAAAATGGCACCGGAATAAATGGGACTCGTAACTCCTTGTTGTGTACTGGTTGCAGAACCTTGAAATCACGAGATACGTATGCAGTTTTGAAGCACATGGCGGGCGGGGACGAGAATTGATTGAATATTTCGACATCCCTATTGATATTAAGTTCTGATGTGTTATTGATTACTGTACTGTTGAAAGTTCGAATTAACGTCACCCATGGTACTTGCCCGCAAATGTATATCTAGATAATTTTATTGTAACTGGCCCTGTCGTATTTTAATTATAAAATGTACGTCCACCGATTCCGTAACTGTTAGACACCTTAGTTCTTGCAACCTAATGGCCCGCCCGTTACGTTCCTCTACAGTGTAAATGTCTATTCATCATATACGATTACAGTTTGCTCCGTGGCAGGCCCACGTGGTTATAGGCTCGTATTTGTATAATGAAATTTTCACAATAAAGGTTTTTAAAAGAAAACATGGTAGTAGTATATACATTGGTAAAGTTTTTAATAATAGTGACTGTTTTAGAATCATTAAAAGGCAAGTGAAATAAAGCAGACCAATTACATGAAGGGTAAAAGGTATAATACGAAGGAACGCAGTAAAGATAAATGGTCAAGGGCTGTTGTGTTTTCTATTCCTGCAACATAAAGTGATCAATAAGAATCTCATATTCAGGCGTATCGGCGACTAAGACAGCAGGTCGACCCTCTTTTGCTCAACGGCTCCGTCATGGGACGAAGAAACGCTCTTTTTCTCGAAAAAAGAATATATTTTACTTGCAGGACAGTTGTAAAATTTCCGGGAAAGTACATTAGCCTGGAACATTATAACATATATTTAAGAAAAAATAATGTTCGGAAGTAATGAAAAGCGTAATTTTTAGGTCATATGACCAAGCCTTTCATCATTACAATAAGAAAAGTAAAATGAACCAATGAAAAGTTTTATTAACAAGTCACATGACTTGTTATGCTTACGTTATGCGCTGCGCGCCCCGGATGACTTCCGGATGCGCTAACGCGGCGCGTCATATGACGCATTACGCGACAACGCAGGTACAGAATATAGTCAAAATGTCTCCACCAACCAGCGGTCGGAACACAACCCCTTTCAGCAGGCTAAATAGTTCTGTTAAATGACAACAGAAGGGACAGGCAACAAGAACCATCAGTCAAAGAGGGGAGGGCTAGTTCTTCTCTATCGGGTTACATTGGGGCGCTACCGGAACTGATCGAATTGGTAGTCTACAGTGTTTCTGGATGTTTCAGTCTGAAGCTGGGGTTAGCATGAGAGCAGCACCATTTCGTAGCTCCGTCGTGGCCATTCCGCAACCAATCATGGCAGCCGCTCTTTATCGTTATTTTGGGCGGGGTGGGTGGCGGAGCCGAGCTGTTTTGCAGCCATCATTGTGTGGAGTTCAGTTCATCTCACTAGTTTTGTATTTGTCATGAGGGGTTGTTCCTAATGTTTCTATTTTAGCGAGGTCAAAAAGAGATCCCATTAGTGGCCTACTGATTTTGCTCGATTCCTTTTCTTTTTTTTTACACGATTTTTCGTTATCTGCAAAGACTAAACAGAGTATTGCGACTCTGTGTTTGTTTGTAAATAGAGAATGAACCAAAGAGAACTAATTCTAAAACAGTAAATACTTGGATAACAATCAATCAAATGGAGAGAGAAGCAGGCACGACGGATTACAACGGGGGCAAAGGCCTGCGTTAACTACCTTTCACTATCTGCAAAGAGAGAGTACTCCTAATAGAAATGAGGGGGGGGGCACCATTCAAAGCAGATCAGTGTGCATAAACACGAAAATGTTTTCACTTACCACGTACTTGACATTCGACAGCTTATGATATTTGCTATTAAAAAACCATTGAAATTCACTGAAAAAACCATAGGTTATAGACCATATATAGTTAGGAATTAGCATTTACAAAACCTTGAAAATTCACTGAAAAAAACATAGGTTATAGACCATATATAGTTAGGAATTAGCATTTAAAAAACCTTATTTTACTCACACAAAACCATTGAAATTCCATATATAGTTAGTTGCACTAACTATATATCGCGCACCCGCAATCCACTGCTGATCATGTCACATATTACATCATTCATGACATGGTCAGTGACATCACTGATGACATCACTGATGACATCTCAAATGACATCACTGATGACATCACTGATGACATCTCAAATGACATCACTGATGACATCACTGATGACATCTCAAATGACATCACTGATGACATCTCATTTGACATTACTGATCACATCACTGATGACATCATTCATGTGATAATACGATGAACCTCTTCAGACTCTAATATAACCTTAGATACACTCAGTGTAAACAGACACTCATAGACTGTCACTCATCCATGGAGTTACTCAGACACTTAGTCAGTCATGCAAAGAATCAATCACACCTCCATTTCCTCAACTATACAGTTATACACACCTTACTTATTCAAACATATACTAAAACATATTTACTCACTTATACAATCCTGGATACAAGTTCACAATGATCCATACAGCCACTCACACATTCACTGGCTCTTATGCACAGTTATTTATATATGTCAACTCTCACATGTACTGTGTTTTACATATGTACTTACTTTGACATGTAGCACTGAGATATCCATTCACTCACCAATACACTCATGCACACAGTCAACCGCCCATACAGCTGTTTCCACATGCACTTTTGAACCCATACATCTAGTCAATCAACTGCTCACACATCTATGCAGAGAGTCATACACCTCCCAGCCACCCAGACACACACTCAGTCTCCCATACAAATGCTTGGGCAACCAATCAATAACCCATACAGTTAATCATATAGCTAATGATCAACACATGCAGCAGTTTACAGAACAACAGACATAATGATGCACAAATTAAGACAGTTTAGTCACTAACCCATGCACTCAGTGAGACACATTTAATCAGTCACTCATACAGTCAGCCATGCCCCTACTAAATCCTTCATCAAGACACTTATACATCCACTCATTCTTCAATATGTAAGACATATTTTAACTTTACAGAATTATACAGTCACTGGATGTAGTCATCAGTGATGTCATCAGTGATGTCATTTGAGATGTCATCAGTGATGTCATCAGTGATGTCACTGACCATGTCATGAATGATGTAATATGTGACATGATCAGCAGTGGATTGCGGGTGCGCGATATATAGTTAGTGCAACTAACTATATATGGAATTTCAATGGTTTTGTGTGAGTAAAATAAGGTTTTTTAAATGCTAATTCCTAACTATATATGGTCTATAACCTATGGTTTTTTCAGTGAATTTTCAAGGTTTTGTAAATACTAATTCCTAACTATATATGGTCTATAACCTATGGTTTTTTCAGTGAATATATATATATATATATATATATATTCCACTAGTTGTTGCTTCCGGTGAACAGGCGTACACCACTAGTATCCCGCAACAAAGAGCCGACCCAAAAGGTGCTGGTGCAAAGTGAAGTTTATTCTTGTAAAGCCAGCGCTGCCGCCATGACGCGTTTCGCCTCCAGGGAGGCTTGATCACATGACAAACTACACATGCTCTGCAAAGCTATTTAAAGTGACAGTGCAATCGATTAGACCATAGGCATGGACGAAATACTATACAATAAGGACGCCACTATCGTGCAAATAGTCAAAGAATGTCTCAAATAGAGCAAATGTATCAATGAAAAAAGCACAATCCATAAAATCATGTAAAGCAGATTTCATAGAAAAAAGAGCATATTTACAAGGCAAAAAGACATGATAAACAACCAAACGAAGTATTTACATGACAATTGATATTATCTATGTACAACGGGTGTTTTTTTCATAATCGTGTAATGCCCCATGAAAAAACAGCTCATATATGAGTTTTAGCAGCGTTTATCCAAAGCCATATGGAACTTTATCTCAAAAGTAAGGCCCAAGTGGGCAAGTCACATTAGAAGACTCAATAGCCAAAAAAAGTGCAAGAAGAGATAGTGCAAATATATCAATAAAGTGCATAAAGATTTAAAATTTCTCAAATGTTAAAAATATGTACCAAAATATCCCAAATTGTAAGAAATTCAATTCATCAGTAAATACAGTTAAACAATATGGGAAAAACCTATATCAAGAACAATGAAAACTACTGCATCCGGACAGGTCTTATCTATGAGAAACTCCTAATTCCTAAAGACAGGTGTATAAATCCTCTCTATCATTGAGGCCATTAGGGTTCTTGGTGTTGAGCTCCAAGATGTACCTCGTCTCAAGGAGGCGGAGTTTGGCCTCACGGTCACCTCCCCTCCTTGACGGCTCAACACAATCAATCAGAAAGAATTGGAGTTTGTCAGGGATACCAAGATGTTTCTCCTGAAAATGCCTGGCAACCGGATAGTTCTGATCATGCCCCGTTATTGCCCGTATGTGTTGAAGTATACGCTTGTGGGCGGGCAGCTTAGTGCTGCCCACATATTGGAGCCCACATGGACATTCCAACACATAGATGGCAAACTCGGTTTTACAATTAAGCCATTTGGAGATGGCGGTGGGATGTTGTTGAAAGGGGCTTTGGAAGTGGGTTCTGCTGGTACCCTGTCGGCAGGCTTTGCATTGTGGGCATGTCTTAAAGCCCTTCTTCAATGCTCCCCAGGTTGCAGAAATCTTGGGCTCTAAGGTGTTACTAACCAAGAATTTTGACATGGAAGGGGACTTCCTAAAGGTCAAGATGGGTTTGGTTCCTATTTTGTGACCAATTACTGGGTCACTGCGGACCAAATTCCAATTCTTATTTACGATTTTACGTAAAGCCCCATGTTGACGATTGAATGCTAGGATGAGTCGTGGAGAGCTCGTTTGTCCCTTTACTGTTGTTTGATCCACCAAGTTGACTTTTTTGGATTTGGGGATTAATGCCTCTTGCCTGCTCACTGAGTTAGAGCGTCTGATCGCTTTCATATTAATTTCTGAGGAATAACCCCTGTCGAGGAAGCGTACTCTACATGCCTCCTGTGCGGCCGCACATTCGGCATCCGTGCTGCAAATCCGCCGGATCCGGAGCATCTCCCCGAAAGGAATGCTCCGAATCAAATGGGCAGGATGTTGGCTGTTGGAGTGCAGTATGGTATTGCCAGCACTGGGCTTCCGATAGAGCCGTGTACTCAGGGCGGAATCCTTCACAAATATTTCCACATCCAAAAAACAAATCAATTCAGAACTTAGATTAGCAGTAAAATAAAGATTGACATTGTTCACATTGATCAAATTGACAAAGGCCCTGGCACTATCCTGATTGCCTCTCCAAATAATAAAAACATCGTCAATGTAACGTAAATATAAGGCAATGTTGTTGCACATGAACTCATGGTGCTGGGTGGCGAGGACCTGCTCCTCCCACAGCCCAACGTGTAAACACGCGTAGCTGGGTGAGAAGCAGGCCCCCATCGCCACACCCCTTATCTGATGATATATTACGCCATTGAAAATGAAAAAGTTCTGTTCCAGGCACATTTTGGTCATTTCGACCAGCATTTTATTATGTGCTGTTGGTTGAGGCAGATCTTTATTGAGGTAATAGTCCAAGGCCTTGAGACCATCACCATGTATATATATATATGTAGAGAGAGAGAGAGAGAGAGAGAGATATCAATCCATATATAAATATATAGATAGATATATACCCTGACAATATATTTAGAGTCAAGGTATTTGGATAGGAAGTTAAGAATAGTACATCTATACTTATCTATATGCATTTAACTTCTCGATATTTTCGGCCCTTGGTATTTTAGCCATGATATCTTGATAGCACTATGTTTCTTTTGTTGCTATTTTGAGATACAGCCTCCAGTAATATCTACACTGCAATAATTGGTCTGTACCTGTCCTAGGCTGGCACAAGAATTTACCAGCAACCTAGACTAAGTCTACTGAAATTGTCGTTTTCACTCTGTTAAATTTCTGATAAAATTGAGAAGAGAGTACACATTTTCGAGAGCTGTCCCAATTGCCTGTAGTGTAAAAACAAACACAGCATCGGTTTGTTGATTTCAATTTTCTGTCATTGTTAAGCTGCTACAAAACCTTCTTATATCATGCATTTACTATTGATTTCAAAGTGGCTAATGCATACCTACAAGTCCCCTTTCCTCTCTGGCTTCGAGTTAATGGGGTTGCAGCTGCAGTGGCTCAGGCAGGTTTATGGCACGTTTGCCTCAGATAAGCCCATGTGTGCATAGGATCATGGCTGCGCCCCACCAATATGACGCATCATTGCGCAAGGAGTTACAGATACGTCAGTATTTCTGACGTATCTGTAAGCGCAAAAGTGACGCATTGCTGGAGTGTGTCACAAAAGTGACGCAACTCAAGCAATGTGTCCTTTCACATGGGGAAAGCCCCATGTGAAAGGGCTTGCATCAGTCTTACGTCTGCTGTGAGGCAGGCACAAGATTTTGATGCAACAGCGTCCTAAAAGTGACACAGTGAAATCCCATAGATTTCACTGCGTTACTATTACGAGGCTTTTTGCGGGGGAACGCCCCCCTGCATACATTATACCTGACGCAGGTATAATGTAGCGCAGGGGTTTACAAAGTGACGCATCTGCTTAGATGCGTCACTTTGTAAATAGTGCGCAACAGGAGGCATGTTTTACGCCGCCGATGCGTCACAAAAAGTGACACATCGGAAGCGCAAAACTGACGCAAGGCCTCATAAATGAGGCCCCTTATGTTTATCAATGCGCTCAAATGATAAGTTGAACAAGAGAAGAGGAGTGTGCTGCATCCTCTTCTTATTTTTGTCAGAGGTATTGGTTCATGACCAAAGGCAGATGTCAGCTGCACCATTTCAGCTTCCAGTATATGTCAGCTGCCATTACAGCCCTGCATGAGTTCATGTATTTTACAAAGACACTAACCAAACCTTGTATGCCATTTAGGATTCATTAGTAGCAGTTTTCTGAGGGCAATCAAAACATCCAATTCTCAAGGACAGCTCTTCAAACTGTTAATCTAAATTGAAGTAGAAAAGAGTGGAGAGTAGCCACAAAACAGCAAAGCTTTATATAGACTCACCTATAGAAGAGTAGGAAAGTGACAGCTGAGTTAGATGAATTAATCTCGGCCAGTGGTAATTGCCAGACTGCACTGCAATCCATTGTTTATGTGCTCTCTCTACCTTTATAGACAGGGATCAGTCATTTGCAAACCAGACTTGGCTCTTCTCTGTGAGGAAGAGTCCAGCCATTACTGCCAGACCCAGTTTCCTTCAGACGGGAACACAGGCAGCCCATGACTGGTTTTGGTGTTGAAGTTGAGGTTTTGGGTACGTTGGTGTCGTTGAAGAGTCTCATGGCAAAAAAAAACCTTCTATGGGACTGACTCTTCAAGTGTCTCCTGACAATCATGTTTTTGGAACCTTCAGTTTTGCACTTGCTTTTCCTGTAAGTTGAAAAGCCGTACTTATGTGAAATGTTCGGCAGGGGGGTTTACATAGTTACTTTGCCTGTGTAGTATAGAACATGTCTTCTTCTCCTACAGGGTTCAGAACTAGTCAAAAGAGCCACCTGCTTGTATCGGAACCTTGGTAACATGCTTGAATGATTTCTTTCCGTTTTATTTTGACAAATAAGATATCAATTTGATCTAAATGTTCTGATTATAACTGCTACAGATCTTCCAATCGTATTCCACTTTCATATTGACTACAGATTATCGTGCTGTCTTCAAAATACATACAAATAGTGATTCACTCATTCATGCATTTGTGCTCTAAGTAATATCCCCCACCGAACCATACAGACACTGATACTGATACTCAAAAAAACAACTAATAACCCATATACACACTCATGTAGCTACTCACCAACCCATGCAGCCACTTATACACAAAGTGAGACACAGATACAGATATTTAAATATTTAAACATTACTCGCTAATATATGTATTCACTAAGATACATTTAATAAGTCAAATAACCAATCAATTTTACACAAAAAAACATCCATTTAGACATTTATTTACCCATTTATTCTTCCATCAACCTTTAGATATACATATATAAAAATATTTATTTTTCAGAAAGATACACATTCACTGGACGATGTCATCAGTGATGTCATTTGAGATGTCATCAGTGATGTCATGAGTGATGTCACTGACCATGTCAGTAATGCGAGTAAAATTTCCACCTAACTATAACTGGGGTGAAACCTATGTTTTTTCAGTGAATTTAATAGGTTTTTTAAATGCTAATTCCTAACTATGACTGGTGTGAAACCTATGTTTTTTTCAGTTACTACTTTATTCCAATCAAGATGACTTCAGGTGTGCCATACTTTTGTCATAAGTAAGACTGTTAGAGTTCTAGTTGTTCTTTAGAACACTCAGGGACATTCTGTCATTGGGCTATAGTTAGGCTACATCTGGCTGATATTTGGGCTACATTTGGGCTCTTTTGTCTCTGGTGGCCATCTTGGAAGACTGCATATCAGAATTTTTTTAATGAAATATAAGAGGATTTGAGAAGTCACTCAAAATGTGCCCTAATTTTTCTTTCTTCAGCACTAATCATAATTTCTATGGCAAAATGAACCCCCTCATTTTGTTCCTTTGCAAATTAAATGTTTTAAGTGTTAACACTTTATTCCAATCAAGATGACTTCAGGTGTGCCATACTTTTGTCATAAGTAAGACTGTTAGCGCTCTAGTTGTTCTTTAGAACACTCTGGTACATTCTGTCATTGGGCTATAGTTGGGCTACATCTGGCTGATATTTGGGCTACATATGTTTTTTTTGTCTCTGGTGGCCATCTTTGGGCTACATTGGGCTACATTGGGCTACATTGGGCTACATTTGGGCTCTAACATATATATAGCCCAATGTAGCCCAATATATATTTTTTCAAAGTTAATTTTCGTAAAAACCACTGGAGCATATATCTTGAGACATAGCAAAGGCACATCGGGGTACCAGTCCCTACAATTTTGCCAAGTTTGGTGGAAATCCATTCAGCCATTCTGGCTAAAAGTGAGTCCAACCGCCCTATGAAATTAACATGGGGAAAACACGTTTTGGGACCCCCCTTTTATCTCGGCCCCCGCTTGACGGATCCCCCGAAACTTTCAGGGAAGGAGCGGAGCGCAGCGAGGAAAAGTTAAGGAAAATTACAGGCAGATCCCTCATTCGGCGCCAAAGTTATTCCCAATAGAATGTTGCGGATTTCCTATGGAAAACGATCCTAACTATAACTACCTACTGGCAACCGCCAGTAGGTAATATATATATATATATATATATATATAGAGAGAGAGAGAGAGAGAGAGAGAGAGAGAGAGAGAGATATCAATCCATATATAAATATATAGATAGATATATACCTTGACAATATATTTAGAGTCAAGGTATTTGGATAGGAAGTTAAGAATAGTACATCTATACTTATCTATATGCATTTAACTTCTCGATATTTTCGGCCCTTGGTATTTTAGCCATGATATCTTGATAGCACTATGTTTCTTTTGTTGCTATTTTGAGATACAGCCTCCAGTAATATCTACACTGCAATAATTGGTCTGTACCTGTCCTAGGCTGGCACAAGAATTTACCAGCAACCTAGACTAAGTCTACTGATATTGTCGTTTTTACTCTGTTAAATTTCTGATAAAATTGAGAAGAGAGTACACATTTTCGAGAGATGTCCCAATTGCCTGTAGTGTAAAAATAAACACAGCATCGGTTTGTTGATTTCAATTTTCTGTCATTGTTAAGCTGCTACAAAACCTTCTTATATCATGCATTTACTATTGATTTCAAAGTGGCTAATGCATACCTACAAGTCCCATTTCCTCTCTGGCTTCGAGTTAATGGGGTTGCAGCTGCAGTGGCTCAGGCAGGTTTATGGCACGTTTGCCTCAGATAAGCCCATGTGTGCATAGGATCATGGCTGCGCCCCACCATTCACAGACATGGAAAAGTTCTTTAGTGGTGCCTATAAAACTGACAGTAAATGTGGCAGCTGTACTCATAAATGTACAGAGGCAGCTCCAATCAGCTGCCACTCGGAAAAGGCATTTGCTATAAATCTGAAAGCAGTCATTTTACTGGTTTTAAAAGCATTGTTAGAATTCTAAAAAGAAATTCATGTGAAAGGTTTTGTTGGGCACTCCTTAGACTGCAAAAACAACAGTTGATGGACAGAATGCAGAACAATGTCATACATTCACCCCAGTACAGAGATCTGGCCCTAATTCCATCGTATTTTTGCACTCCACACCACCCCAGTTCAGACATGGCCATATGCAAATCAGCCTTGACCCTGTGCCTCATGGGAACAGTCCAGCCCGAACTGCCAAGCCATGTCTTTCCTGGACCGGAATCAAGCATCCTAGCCGTCTTCAGCTAGGATAGCTTGACTCCAGTGGTGTGGAGAGCATGGGACTCACGTCTGAGCATACCCATCCCACTCGGGGTGACAAATGCAAAAACAACAGTTGATGGACAGAATGCAGAACAATGTCATACATTCACCCCAGTACACAGATCTGGGCCTAAATCCATTGTTTCTTTGCACTCCACACCACCCCAGTTCAGACATGGCCATATGCAAATCAGCCTTGACCCTGTGCCTCATGGGAACAGTCCAGCCCGAAAGCAAAAAAACAACGTGGAATATCATAGAGTGGAATAGCACAGAGTGCAATGGGGTAGAGTGGAATGGCCTCTAGTGGAGTTGTCTACAGTAAAAAAGCATGCAGTGGAGGATCATACAGTGGAGTGGCATATAGTGCAGTGTTGTGTAGTGGAGTGGCATACAGTGGAGTGGCATACAATGGAGTGATGGTCAGTGGAGTCGCATAGAGGCAGGAAAGCATAGAGTGGAGTTGGTTACAATGGAATTGCGAACACTGGAGTGGCTTACATGGAGTGTGTGGTACAGTGGAGTTGCACATAGTGTAATAGCATACAGTGGAGTGGCATAGAATGGAGTGCAGTAGAGTGCCTTTGCGTGGAGTGGTGCAGAGTGAGGTACAGTGTAGTGGTGTACAGTGAAATTGCATAGACTGAAGTGGTGCAGAGTGGAGTGGCATAATATGGAATGACATCGAGTGGAGTGGCATAGGGTAGACTAGCCAAGAGTGGAGTGGAATAGCATACAGTAGAGTGTTGTAGAGTAGAATAACAGAGTGAAGCAGTATAGAGTGGAGTGGCATACATTGCAGTGGCATAGACTGGAGTGGTATAGAGAGGAGTGGTGTGCAGTGTAATAGCGTACGGTCGATGTTCGTACAATGGAGTTGTGTACAGTGTACAGTGCAGTGGCATACAGTGGGGTGGCATAGCATGGTATAACAGGAGTGGAAAAGCACAAAGTGGAGAGGTGTAGAGTGGAGTGAGTTTTGGCCTCAGGGGCCTGAAATTGACAGTGATTAATAAAATGAGCTGCGCAACATTTCTCCCTTCATTTAGGGATGCTATCATTTTTGCTTTGCTGCCTTTTAGTTCCTAATGAAGCTGATACAAACTCATTTTTCTCACACATATCTTTTTTGTGAACACCACTTCCTGCTTTTATTTCCACCTTCAGAGATATTTTAGGGTATAACATTTGAACATGCTGACATTGGTGTGCACCAGGATCGTCTTAGACCAATGCTTTCTCTGCCTCTATTTAATCTCTTTCCTGTTGTCGACTTGAATTTTACAGCTTAAAGGACTGCTTCATGCAAATATTTCTATTTGAAATGCCTTTTGTATGTGCGGGCCTCTAAGTATACAAATGTGTCTTGTGTTGTACACGCCTACTCTGCCTTTTTCACATCAAACTTTGAAACATTTAATTTTTTTGATGAACATTGCTGGACATCAGGTTATAGTGAATCCCTTCTTGAAAACTTGTGTCACAGGGAATTTATAGTTAGGAAATAAAATATAACAAGCCTTAGAATTTCCTTTAAAAAAATAAAGGTTACAGGGATGTTATAGTTAGGCTCACATTTTACACACATAACCATAGAAATTCCGCATTTTTAGTCAACTATAACTTATGTACCTACAATGCACTGCTTATGACCTCACATATTACATCACTCATGACATGTTCAGTGGCATAACTGATGACATCTCATATAACATCACTGAATACATCACTGATCCACAGAACCGCTCACATACACATACAATCACTCACAAACCCATACAACCACTCATATAATCACTCACACACCCATTCACAGGCCCATACCAGTATTCTCACACCCGCTCACTCTTCCTCCATCGAGCCACTCACACACCAGCCATTCCCACAACCATGTACTCACCCATACAGCCACTGATACTATGGGTCAATCATCCGTAAAGCCTATCAGAAACTCACTCACTCAACCATACAGCCGCTCAACAGATCCAGTCAAACACTCACCATACTATAACCACACACTCACACTCACTCACACTGCAACACAACCACTTGCATACCCCTTCACACATCCATACAAGCCCTCACACATCTGCTAACTCACTCATACAGCTATTCACACAGATACTGTTGAATAAAGCCACTCACACACCATCTCCATTAACCAAGCACAGACTGAAATAGCCACTCACTCATCCATAGATCCACTTACATACCCAGTCACTCACTCATAATGCCATTCAGACATCCACTCACTTACCCATACAGTTAATATATACCCACTTACCTAGCCCTAAAGCTACTTATACTGCCAGTGACTCACCAATTCAGCCACTGACACCACTCACTCACCAAAATACCCACACACACACACAGCATCATACACCTATGCAGCCACTCACACACCCATACACACAAGGATTCTTACAGTCACACAACACAGCCACCCACATATTATATGTTAGAAGCAGTATCACTCAGTAGTAGTGCACCAAGTGTACTAATTCAACTTTTGTAGTAGGTGAGTATATATGTTTAACTTAAATAAACTCTTAAAATCACTTAAACTCATTCGATGATGTCATCAGTGATATCATTTGAGATGTCATCAGTGATGTCACTGACCATGTCATGAGTGATGTAAAATGTGACGTCATAAGAAGTGCATTGTGGGGGTTTAAGTTATAGTTAGCTCAGGCAACTATAACTGCTGAATTTCACTGGTTTTGTACAAGTGAAATCTGAGCCTAACTATAACGTCCCTATAACCTTAGGTTTTGTCAGAGAGTTTCTAAGGTCTTTTTTAATTCTATTCCCTAACTTTAATGTCCCTATAACCTTTATTTTTTTAAGTGAATTTCTAAGGTTTTTCAAATTCTTTTTCCTAACTATAACGTCTGTCTAACCGCTGTTTTTTAAGTGATTTTCTTTAGTTTTTTAACTAGTAGTCACGTTTGAAGAGGGGTGTAGAAAGTGGGTGGAGCCTCACCCAGCTCTCAAGAATCCTGCTGAGTCGTACTTACTAAGAACCCTCAGTATCCAAAAGGACTTCATCCCCAACCAGCAGTGTGTTAGGATGTGCATTTGCAGAGCAGTGTCAAAAGGGGGTGTGGCCTCAAACACCTCTCAGCAATGTCACTCTGTGGGACTTACTGCAGGTAGCAGTAGGGCTTGTTGTCCCCAAGGACAATCTAGAGCGAAGAAGAGTTAATCCCCCAACCACCAGTGCAATATATATTATAAGTAGTAGTAGTTGGGGAGAGGAGTTGGCCTAACGGCTAGGGCGCTCGACCTCGGACCTTGGTATCAGGGTTCGAGACTCGGTAACGACGCCAAAAAACCTCCTGTGATTCTGGGCAAATCACTTAATCTCCCTGTGCCTAAAATGAATGTGTGTCCGTCCTCATGTAACGTAACTGGTGCTATGTAAAGCGCTCTGATACCCGATTCGGTTCGGGTCTAGTTCGCGCTACATAAAACTCTGCAAAAAATAAAATAAAAGTAGTATGACTCAATAGTAGTACACCTAGTATTCTAGTCTAACTCTTGTAGTACCCCACTATATATGTTTAACAATCATAAACTCTTACAAAATACTCACACTCACTGGATGTCAGCAGTGATCCCACCAGTGATGTCACTGAGCGTATCGTAAGGGATGGAATATGTGAGATCATAAGCAGTACATTGCGGGTGCCTAAGCTATACTCAGCTAACTATAGCTGATGATTTTCACTGGTTTTCTCTGAGTGAAATCTGAGCCTAACTATAATGTCCCTGTAACCTTTGGTTTTTCAGTGAATATATATATATACATATATATATTTTCAAACACTTCGGTCCCTTCGTGACCAGGACTCGCCTCAAGGAAGAGCACTCAAAGCCAGATTGTAGCGTGGTAAAAAGCCATTTAATTCAAATGCTCTGCCGCATAGCAAAGGTTACAAACGCGTTTCGGCTTTGCCGCCTTCATCGGTGTTAACCATCGCTTTTTTTCTGAGTATTTTTAAATAAAATTTACATCGTAACTTCCTGTCACATGTGTAGCAATGAAAATAAAAAACGGCACATAGTACATCATTTCCTCAGTGTGAGTGGCGGCCATCTTACAGTATATATATTCACTTAAAAAACCATAGGTTTCAGGCCTTATATAGTTAGGAATTAGCATTTAAAAAACCATTGAAATTGCTCCTATATAGTTAGTTGTACTAACTATATTTCGCGCACCCGCAATCCACTGCTGATGATGTCACATATTACATCATTCATGACATGGTCAGTGACATCACTGATGACATCACTGATGACATCTCATTTGAAAAACCACCAAGTGCAAATTTTTTTTTTAAATAGCGGGTGCGCATACCCCGCGATTTTCTCGATTTTTTATTTCTTTTTGCCCTTGGGGCTCCTTTTGGTGAGCGCATATAGATATATAATTTGCTCAAATTCAATTTTCTCAACAACTACTGGAGGGATTTTCACCAAATATAGAAAAGTCACTACTGCATACCTGTCCCTATCATTTTGCCAAGTTTGGTGTAATTCCGTTCAGCCGTTCAGGCTGTAGCCGTGTCTAAAGGTCCCATAGAAAATGCCATTTGAAAAATTTCAAATTTAATTTTCTCAAGAACTAATGGAGGGATTCTCACCAAACATAGCAAAGGCACATCTGCATACCAGGCCCTACCAGTTTGCCAAGTTTGGTGTAATTCCATTCAGCCGTTCGGGCCGTAGCCGTGTCTAAAGGTCCCTATGGAAATTACCATGGGGAAAACACCTTTTGGGACCCCCCTTTCGGCCCCCCCTTGACGAATCTCCCCGAAACTTTCAGGGAAGGAGCGGAGTGAAGCTGGCCAAAATTCTGGAAAATTACACGCAGATTCCTCAATCGGCGCCAAAGTTATCCCCAATAGAATGTTGAGCGCATATAGATATATAATTTGCTCAAATTCAATTTTCTCCACAACTACTGGAGGGATTTTCACCAAATATAGAAAAGGCACTACTGCATACCTGTCCCTACAATTTTGCCAAGTTTGGTGTAATTCCGTTCAGCCGTTCGGGCTGTAGCCGTGTCTAAAGGTCCCATAGAAAATGCCATTTTAAAAATGTCAAATTCAATTTTCTCAAAAACTACCGGAGGGATTTACACCAAACATACAAAAGGCACTGCTGCATACCAGTCCCTACCATTTTGCCAAATCTGGTGTAATTCCGTTCAGCCGTTCGAGCTGTAGCTGTGTCAGAATGTCCCTATAGAAATTAACATGGGGAAAACACATTTTGGGACCCCTCTTTTTTCTCGGCCCCCGCTTGACAAATCCCCCCGAAACTTTCAGGGAAGGAGCGGAGCGGAGCGAGGCAAATTTAAGGAAAATTACAAACAGATCCCTCAATCGGCGTCAAAGTTATTCCCAATAGAATGTTCGGAATTTCCTATGGTAACTAGGTCCTAACTATATATACCTACTGGCGACCGCCAGTAGGTAATACATATATATATATATATATATTATATATATATATATATATTATATATATATATATATAT
Organism: Lissotriton helveticus; assembly: GCF_964261635.1. Classification (NCBI taxonomy): domain Eukaryota; kingdom Metazoa; phylum Chordata; class Amphibia; order Caudata; family Salamandridae; genus Lissotriton; species Lissotriton helveticus. Next base: position 1,033,515,754 of record NC_136067.1, on the reverse strand, counting down.
ATATATATATATATGTATATATATATATATTTTACAATGAGGAATCAGTGTAGTGTTTTTGGGGTCACACCTCAAAAAATGTACAAATAAACTGGGCAACCAAATATCCGGTAGATTCTCTACGTATATACAACAGTCGGAAAAATTCTAACCATGCCAATAAGGGTAAGAGTGTACTCTACTACCTTGGGTGCACAGACACACAGGGACTAACCACAGTCTCTGTGAGATACATTACAATATCATTATACCCCGGCACTCTAAACGTTATAAAGATCAAAATATATAACCTTGAATTGAATTTCAAGGGTTTTGTACGAGGGAAATGTCCAGCTAACTATAACACCCCTGAAATCTATGTTTTTCCAGTGAATTTCCAAGGTTTTTTAAATGCTAATTCCTAACTATAGTATGTATTAAACCTATGTTTTTTTCAGTAAATATATATATATATATATTAATATCTTGCAGGCATTCAGCAGAGATGGGTTTGTACAAAGGTTTATTTCCTTTAATTCATGTAGGTATTCTTCTGCATACAAAATATTGTCAGGACAGTGTGTGCCCCTTGTTGCAACAGATACTAATGCAAAGAGATTAACAAGAATCGTTGCACTACATGGTCCTGATCAATATGCACGTGAACAGCTGACACGTGTTTCGTCACATCCAGTGATTTCCTCAAGGCTGTAAAAACAATGACAGAGATTTGTAGGTGCTATTAATATTGGAATTTTACATTTCCAAGTTCTCACAAACAATATCAAAAACCATAACCTGCAAGTGGGTTTTCTAATGTCAAAGGAAGAGAAAAGAACAAAGAAAAAGAAGAGAAAAAGAAGATCCCAAAAGTATAATTTACAAGTGAATTGGGAAAAGCTGTGGATTTCTCCCGTGATCGTGACTGATGACATTCTTTTCAAATAGTGGAAAGAAATTAGCTTAGTGAAAAGGAAAACTCTGAAAAAAACACACAGACCCAGAACCTGAACATGAAAAATGCACGCAAGGCACTAATCAGTAAAAAAAATGTGACGCCCAGTGGAATGTACTCTCATTAAAAGAGATAAAAATTCAAACAACTGACCTCGCAAAAATTCTTTTGATAGTAGTAATGGTAACCAACCATGTTACTTCATGAACTAGTACCGGACATGATTGTGACATCCAGTTCCAACAATGTTCTGAAATTGTAATCAGATCGTGAGATAGTCATATAGCCCTTAAAACATTCTATATTGAGATTGGAATTTGTAGAACACAGAGCAGACTTCTGATATGCACTTACTTTTTGTTTATTGCCCGTAGGATTTTCACTTGTTGGACAAGGAAAGTCCAGAAATCTGTTTTGAGTGCAGCCACTGATAAACATGCTACAAATCCCTAGTTAGTGATAAGGGATGATATAAGGTGGAACCGTCAGTCCTATGTTAAGACTGGCAGCTAAAAGTTTAGATAGCCCCATATTCTACGTCTGTAAAAATGCCCCCATCAGATTTACAGAATAATTCTAATCACGATGTGCAATCTTATTAGTATTCGTAGTTCCAGTAAGATTGGCTGATGTCCCAATACATTATCAACTGTATCGTAGTCCACAAGAAGTGATCATACAGCCCGTATTTTAATGCCAGGGAATCAGTATCTCCCTGCAAGTGGGGCAAAAGTGACAATAAGATAATGTACACTTCGAGTTCTGATATCTGACCAAAAGTTATTTTTTTTGTCAGGGAATACTTACTCCAAAAAGTGCTTGCGAAATCGCAACAATGTTTAAAACGTCGGACCGGGCTGTGATAGGCCCCTACAGAGATTAAACATAAAAAGAAAAGGCTAAATGCAAAATATTTAGGGCCAGATGTAGGTAGGCATTTACCGGTCGGTAACGGCCGAATTCGGCCGTTACCGACCGGTAATTGGAATTTGAGATGTAGGTCACTCAATTTTACAGAATCGGTAAATTTACCGATCGGTAAATTTACCGATTCTGTAAAATACCGAGTCGGTATTTTTACAGAATCGGTAAAATTGAGATGTAGGTGGGACTCTTCTGAGTCCCACAAGCCTTACCGAATCGGTATTTTACTATCAAATCCTATTTGATGGTAAAATACCGATTCCGGTGTGCATGCACATGTGTGCATGCACACCTGTGCCATATGACAGGCAGACCTGCCCCTAGGGCAGGTATGCCTGCCACATGGCACCCGAACCTGTTTTGGGGGTGCTAGAGGGTGTCAAAGTGACACCCCCTGCACCCTTGTGAAATTCGGTTTTTACTGATTCGGTAAATACCGATTCGGTAATGCCCATTCATTCCTATGGGCATTACCGGTCGGTGTTTACCGAATCGGTAAATACCGAATATTTCCGATTCGGTAAATGCATATCTGGATTTACCTACATCTCCCTCCTTCTATTTTACCACTTCTTAAATACCGAATCGGTGTATTATTATATGTGTATTAGTACAATATACTTTGTGACCTGTTACCCAGTAATCAAACAACAACTCATTGGGAAGAGTTCTCAAATGACTTAAAACTCTCCGTGAGTCGAGTTCAGACGCCGTACCTCTTTTTAGTTCCGCATATAAGAGTTTTACCCACACTTTTTAGGATTCCGGTTTCTATGGGTGTCCGGGATAAACGTTAGTCCCATACTGGGGCCAGGTGTATTAAGTGTCAAGGGAAATAGTGCTAGAAATGCGCTACATGCACTGAGAACATATAATCAAGCCCGCACTCATCTCACATTTAAATCCGCCGTCCGTAGCCGTGGGCTCCCAATACTTTAGTTAACCTGAGAAGACCAAAGAGGCTCAAGCCAAATTTAAGGCATAAGACGGAACCGGAACCGGAAACAGTATAGAGGAGATGAAAGGATTTTTTCACTCTTCTTCTTCTGGAAAAGGCAGCAAAGCTATTTCGCCATGGCGGCCATATTGAAACAGAGTGAATCCGTATACTCATTCTAAAAAATTAACCTTGCCAGGTGGACATTATATTTTTTTGTGGTGAATACCATCATACTATGAGAGAAAGTACTGTACCATTAAATCCGCATCTACAAATGTTAGTTTTGACGCCAAATTATTTTCGCCTTTTTCCTCCCAAGTATCTACCTCGCCTCGAGTGAACGATATTCGGTAGGTTTGTACCGAACTATCACAACTTTGGAGTGGCCCCCTAAAGTGCCTCGTTTTTATAACGTACAGTAGCAGATGAATGGCCCAGTCTATTGCCATGATTTCATATGTGGCAGTACATTACTAAATGGAGAATTTGTTATATGACGTACGGACGAAGAGAAGGAACAGTTATCAGTGTTCCATATATAGTTCGCACAATAACTCTATATCTTAGAATCTTATTAGTAACCTAACATGACCATAGATAGTAAGCAAAGGTGTGTCAACATGTAAGTTTTGTTCAGAATAAATTAATTAACAATACCCAGTGACGAATTAGAACAGAAAAAGCCCATGATTAGGAACATTCCACATTACTTGTGCAGAGTATATCTTTAAATTCCAAACAGCACTTTACATTTACATTGCAATTGTACCTAATGTACCAAACATTGGCTGATATATGTACTCAAAACAGAGTGTCCATATTAGTATTGTTCAATAAGAATAAACAATACCAATGAGAGATTATAGCAAAAATTGTCCATAGTTAAACGCATACAACATTACTTGTAGCAATACATATCATTAGATTCCAAACAGAACATAGTACCCACAGTTAGAAACTGCGTTAGATAATGCACAGGTGATCAAATATTCAGTTTAAAATTCTCTTATCATTTACAATTGTCTAGAATACCTCATGTCTCATTCCGATAGAGTATGTGATATACCATGAAACCTGATTTTTCTCATATCGTCCACGGTATGGGTTCCATTAAAATGAACTGCAAAGAGATAGCTACTATTGATGTTGCAAACTGCCCTTACATGTTCCTGTATTCTCTCTTTTAAAGGTTATATGGTGCTTCCTATGTAAATAAGTCCGTAGCAGCATATGATACAGTAAACTACATAGCTTGTGTTGCAGTTTATAAAGTGTTGTATGGTGTATTTTACTGATGTATTATACTGAAAATTAGTAATCTTATTTGCTGCAAAATGGCAAATATTGCACGTTGTGCATTTGTAATAACCATGTGGTTTAGATGGTAACCATCTAGCACCTTTTTTCACTGGGGGCAAGTAACTGGGACATAATAGCTCTCTCAATGTTGTGCCCCTTCAATGTGACACTGTGGGTTTATTAGATATGAATTGTTCCACCAATTAATTTAATTTTAAAATATGCCAGTGTTTGTGGAGAATGTTGTAAATCTGGTGACTGTGTACATTATAATTTGTCACCAGAGCAATTTTGCTATCTTTCATCTTAGGCTTGTTTTTAGAATTCAAAAGGCATTGTCCGGTTCTCTTTTGTAGCTTATCTTTAGCACTCTGCAGTAATCCTTGTGAGTATCCTCTATTAGTGTACCTTCCCTCCAACTTTTGGAGTTCCATGAGGAAAACAGTATTCTCACTACAGTTTGTTAGTAGCCTTGTCATCTCCCCCAATGGAATATAATTTATTTGTGACTTGGGATGGGCACTACTGGCATGCAACACAGAGTTGCAAGCAGTGGGCTTCCGGAATAGTCTGGATACAATTCTGTTTCCCTTCGTGTACAGCACCACATCCAGAAAGTCTATCTCTGATTTACTGATTTTGTGTGTAAACCTCAAGTTGTAAGGGTTGTTATTGAGATGTTCCAAAAGGGCTCCAAAACAAAGTTCGCTGCCTGACCAGATGACAAAAATGTCATAGATGTAGCAACCCCAATATATGATGTATTCAGCTAAGTGTTAGCCATTTTCCATAGGTGTTGCTGTTCAAAATTGGCCATATACAGGTTCGCATAGGAGAGTGAACATTTTGAACCCATGGCCACTCCTATTGCTTGCCTGTATCAATTGTCTTGGTGTAGAAAAACATTATTTTCCAACGTTAGTCGGGTTAGATCCAGCAACATCTTGGTATGGTCAGAGAATGTGGCATCTCTCTGCACAAGAGAGTCAGCCAGGGCTTGTAGGCCCTTCTCCAATGGTATACAATTACATAATGGGCAAACATCTAATGTGACAAAAGAAAAATCACTTGTCCATTCTACATCCTCAAATTTGCTTAAAAGATCGCTTGTGTCCCTTATGTATGAGGGAAGATTGTCTACTAGGGGCTGTAAAAAGATGTCTATGTACTCCGATGTGTGCTCTGTAGGCGAGCCAATGCCGGACTCAATGGGTCTGCCTTGTGGGAAAGTGGTAGATTTGTGTATATTTGGTAAGATGTACAGGCATGGTGCCCTTGGTGTCGAATGGTTGAGATACCTAAATTCAATATCCGTGATTTGACCTTGTTCTCCCCACATTGTGAGTTTCGTGTGCATCAATTTAGTTATATCTTTAAGAGGATTGCCATTTAGTTTAATATAGGCCTGTACATCCATTAACTGTCTTTCAATTTCTCTGATATAGTCAGCATTGTGCATGATGACTATATTTCCTCCCTTGTTTGCCTCTTTTATTATCACATCAGATTGTGCAGCTAACTGTCTTAACGCTTTGTTCTCTTCTTTTGCCAGATTAAAATTGATGGGGCCCGATTCACATTATATTGATCCTCTAATTATTATAGATCAGATGTACGCGCCTCGTAGAATGTGTCCACCAGATTGTCTGACTGTAGAGTCGGTGTGAACACAGATTTACGCTTGAGGCCACTATCCAAATTAGAGTCTGGCACGGGGGTACCTGGAATACAGCCAAGAGCACCGAGACCGCCTGGGGGGGACTTCAGCACCCAGCTCCAGCTGCCTACCGGCCGCGCACGGCCGCTACGTCATCCCGCAGTGCCAGGGGCGCTTCAAAAGTCCCCGCTCACTCCCGCAGTGCGGGTTACCTGGAATACAGCCGAGAGCCCCGAGACCGCCCGGGGGGACTTCAGCACCCAGCTCCAGCTGCCTACCAGCCGCGCACGGCCGCTACGTCATCCCGCAGTGCCAGGGGCGCTTCAAAAGTCCCCGCTCCCTCCCACAGCGTGGGTTACCTGGAATACAGCCGAGAGCACCGAGACCCCCCGGGGGGACTTCAGCACCCAGCTCCAGCTGCCTACCGGCCCCGCATGGCCGCTACGTCATCCCGCAGCGTCAGGGGCGCTTCAAAAGTCCCCGAACCAAGGGCGGGCTCGTCCTAGCCTGTCATCGCCAGGAAGAGGCAGGGCAGGGCCCCCCTCTTTCATCCAGGACTCGGGACATAAGGTACCCCCTTCATAAATCTGGCTACATCTCTTACTCTATTGAGCCATTAGCTCAGTCAAGGCCCGCCCCTCTGGGGGGCTATTAATATGGGTTAGTATTTCTCTGGACAGGACAATAACCACACATAAAAGTCTGTCACATGACATCTTGCACCTTACCATCAGAGGTACACCTAACAGTGCAGTTATAGAACTATTCAACATCTATGCAAGAGGCTCCCTAGGCGCCCAGACATCCCCGACTATAGTAGATCTTGAAGTATGTTTTCCGGTATTTTGTCACTTCCAACATTATAGTAGCAGGGGATCTCAACTGCACGTTCGAACCGCTGAGTGCAGAGGATTTTCTGGGTGTCGCAGAAGAAAACGCCAAATGGGCCGTTCCCCCTCTTAGCCTTGCCCCCATTAAAAAGTGGTCCCAGAGGGCTATCTAAATAAATGCCCTCACTTTGGAATTTAATTTGAGGGCCACAAACGGGAGAACAAGATCGGATTTAAACGGTGCAAATACCTTTAACAGGATTAGCTCCCCATCTAGAATAGATTACATTCTTCTCGATCTCCCCATATGGGGAGAACTCCAGGATATTGAGGTTACATCCTCCATAGACAGTGACCATAATCCCCTCTGCCTAGCTATTAACAACCTCTGGTGCCCCCCGCCAGACAGGTACATAACCCCCTATTGTCAACTAGAGAGGTAATCCCTTCCAACTGCAACAGGCGCCTCAAATGGCTGAAAATCTCCCAACAGGCATACACCTGCAAAGTATCAAGGAAGCCCTGGAGTTTAAGAACAGATAATTTGTGGTGCTCTCCAGTGAGGGGAAGCCATTTAACTTCCACCAGTTCTACCAGGACTCAATTGATAAACCGAGTTCCTTTTTTATTGTTAAAGGGAAAGCGGGCCCAAGACGTGACCAAGTAAGGCCAATTAACCCATGGTACTCTTTAGGCTGTAAGGAAAAAGGGACATCTCTAGCTCTGGCGGTCAGGAAAAAAGATCTCACAGCAATCAAGGTTGCAAGAAAAGAGTACTCCAGGGCACAGGTAGAAGCCAAGCGGAATTGGGATGAGGCACACTGGCAGGAACTTAATCACGCCTCCAAACAATGGGACCCAAAATTATTTTGGGATCTAATCAATAAAGAGTCTAGGAAAGGGTCAGCTTTAATTTCTAATCACATTACGGGCAATCAATGGTATAAGCACTTTTCTACTCTCTACTCAGGAGATTGATGCTTAACGCCCCTAGCCCTTTCCAATTCCATCAGGTGCCCATTCAACACCGGATTATTTTGAGCTCCATGAGGTGGAGAAAGCGATAAATAGTATTGCTCCTGGGAAGGCTGCGGAGCCCGATGGTCTCCCCGGAAACCTGCTTTTGTATGACCCCAAGCCTTGGGCTCATTTCATCCTATTGGTAATGAACTTAATAGCAAGGGGATCCACCATCCCAGACTCCTGGAAAAGAGCTGAGGTTGTCCCAATCTTCAAGAAGGGGGACAGGGAGGACCCTGCCAACTACCGACCGATTAGGTTAATCGATGTGATCCAAAAGGTGGTTTGTAGGGTCCTCCTAACGAGGATCGGAGCATGGATGGAGGACGACAACATCTTGTCCCACTATCAAGCAGGATTTAGGCAAAAGGTGCGAACTTTGGACCAGGTGTTCAGATTCTTCATGATCTACTGGAAAATAGTGGTCCTAGGGAAAGGCAGTCTGTACCTGGCCTTAATAGATCTGAAGACTGCGTTCGACCTGGTTCCCCGGGATAAACTGTGGCAGGTCCTCCAACAACAGGGCATTTGCCCCCTGATCCTTGACATAGTTAAACGTTTGCATGACGAAAACTATGCCAAAATTAGGTGGGGATCACAGGGGCAACTGACAGAGAGGATCGCGGGGAACAGGGGGGTCTGCCAGGGATGTGTGCTGGCCCCCACCCTGTTTTCACTATTTATCAATGAGGTGGTTGATTACTTAGGCAGGAACCAGCAGACGCTCCCACTATGGTGAGTGAGAAGACACCAACCCTCTTGTTCGCCGACTATACCCCTCTGTTATCCAAATCACCGGGTGGACTCCAGAAACTTTTGAATAGGTTTGCCCTTTTTTGTAAAGCTCGGGGGCTGATAATTAATACAAACAAAACCAAACTAATGACAATCAACCTGTCTAAACGTTTTAGAAATGGCATCACCCTGAACGACTCCCCTTTGGACAGTGTCGAGTCTTTTGACTACTTGGGAATCAGCGTCTCTAAGAATATGAGGTGGGGTCCCCATCTAGCCAAGATGCTCCTAAGCCATAAGCGGGTGTCGGGGGCTATCGCTAGAGAACAACGCAAGTCTGCAAGTAGGCCAGTTGCCCCAGCGCTTGCGGTCTATGACGGCAAGGCGCTACCTTCGGCCCTGTATGGGGCCGAACTATGGGGCTTCGAGAACGTTTGTGAGCTTGCCAGGTCCGAAAATAAGTTCTTGAGAGACCTTACTTCCCTTCCCATATCTACCCCACTGAAACCTTTATTCTATGATATGGGCACGCATAAGAAGGACTGCCTGATTGTCCAACTATGCGGCCACCCTTGATGAATTGGCATTAGCCGATACTGGGAATATAATTAAATGGCTAGTCGACCTTCGTCAGCTCTTATCCAACATAGGATTCAAAGAGGCCTGGGCTAGCCAGGTCCCACCCTCAAAGCAGGACCTGAAACGAGCTTACTGGGACTGGGTACAGACACAAGAGCGTCTGAACCCTAAAATAGGAAAACTGACAGAGGGGTTCTTTGACCACAAAATCACTTGCGGTCTAGAACTGTATCTAGACTTTATACAGATCCCTAGGGACAGGACCCTGTACATTAAGCTGAGACTAGGGACTCTCCCTACTAATAGTGTGACAGCTGTTTGGAAGGGGCCAAATCCGCCACCTGCGTCTTGTCCAGGTTGTGGTTATTACAATGAGTCTATTGCCCACTTTTTATTTGCCTGCCCGGCCTACAGAATTGCCAGATCTAAATGGCTTAAACCAGTGTGCAAAATGCTAGGTCCAATGAATCACCGTGTGGCACTCCGCATTTTGAGAAATGATACTTCATCATTATTAATGATCTGCGGAGTAGCCAAGTTTCTGGGCAGTGCCTGGCTGACACGGAAAAAGATCGTGGAAAAGAAGTGATACGTACTAATAACCTAGAAGCACTTCGCTGCTAGACAAACCAAGTGTATGGCCCAACGAGAAAATTGTACAGTGCAATAGCCTTATGGTCTTGACATAGTATCACTAGCATGAAATATGGCCCACTCTCCTTTGGATCCATTTCCCTTTTTAAAGATTCGTTTTTTTAACCCTCATTGGAATGTGTAGTATGATCAACGATGAAATCTTTATGGTTTTGATATATTATCATTAGCATTAAAAATTGTTTATTTTTCCCTTGCTTTAGTTTTTTCTTCTGAATATTTGGATTTTTAATGTTTACTAATTTTTAGTATGATGTACGATGCAATTTTATCTTGTATGTCTTTTTTATTATTGGAATTTTTTAATCTGTAAATGCTTTTATGATATTTTTATATCGAATAAAGCTCTTACTACGAGTCTGGCACGATGTTTAAATCTGAGAGAATGTCTGACATTGAGGGAGGAGTACTGGAACAATCATCTATGGATAACAATACATGCAAATCTTGTATTTCTTTTATTGTCTTGTTACATGGCATGGAAACAAGATTTGTCAAATACAATGGTGCAGGTCGTTCTTCAAAAAATGTATTTAATTTTAATTGACGAACAAATTTAAAAAAATCAATGTGAATATCAGTAAAGTTTGGTAACATAGTGAGACAGAATCCTAATCTTTTACTTAATACACTTAGATCATCTATAGAGAGAGCAGGAGCAGATAAAGTGACAATAGATACATTTTCCATAGAGACAGTCAAATATAAGATGTGCCCTGAATTTTGGGCTTGACTTAGTTCTTCAGATTGCGTGACACAAGCCTGGTGGTGGCCCCTTCCCTTATGTTTGTGGATGCGTCACCCCCTCCTTGTTTTTTAAAATTTTGTCTGCTGTAGTTGGTCCGAGTGCCCTTTCTGAGCGTGCCATTTCCTCTAAAAAAAGGAAGAAGTAGCATTGGATGATGGACCTGCATTTGGAGATTCTGAGTCTCCCTCATTGCCTATTTCACTATGTATGCTCGAAACATCTGACTCACTGGTAGATGCTGTTACTATGGGGATACTGTTTTTCTTAGTGGGTGCTATCTGGTGAGACTGGATGTCATCGAATTTCTTTGCGAAAGTAAAAACTCGACCGTTTTTGTAATCGTTTTTGTCCGTCTTCAGCATCATCATCTTCTTTTCTTTTACATAGAGTTGGTGTGAGCTCAATACCTCTGTTCAGATCTTATAATTATTTTCTGTTGCTTCTTATAGATTTAGATTTTTGACTGCTGACACAAATTTTTTTATCTCTCGGAGTAAGTTTTCCCTTTTGTGGTCAGCATTTATTTGCCTCTTTGGTCTTCTCATGCTAACTGCGGTATTTGGAGCCCATGGCTATGGACGGCGGATTTAAATGTGAAGTGAGTGCGGGCTTGATTATATGTTCTCAGTGCACATAGCGCATTTCCAGCACTATTTTCCTTGACACTTAATAAGCCTGGCCCCAGTATGGGACTAACATTTATCCCGGGCACCCATAGAAACCGGAATCCTAACAAGGGTGGGAAAAACTCTTATATGGGGAACTAAAAAGAGGTACGGCGTCTGAACTCGACTCATGGAGAGTTTTATGTCATTTGAGAACTCTTCCCAATGAGTTGCTGTTTGATTACTGGGTAATGAGTCACAAAGTATATTGTACTAATACACATGCAAAGACACTAAATATTTTGCCTTTGGTGTTTTCTTTTTATGTTTAATCTCTGTAGGGGCCTATCACAGCCCGGTTCGGCGTTTTAAACACTGGTGCGATTTCGCAAGCACTTTTTGGTGTAAGTATACCCTGACAAAAAAAAACTTTTGGTCAGATATCAGAACTCGAAGTGTACATTATCTTATTGTCACTTTTGCCCTACTTGCAGGGAGATACAGATTCCCTAGCATTGAAATACGGGCTGTATGATCACTTCTTGGGGACTACGATACCGTTGATAATGTATTGGGACGTCAGCCAATCTTACTGGAAATACCAATCCTAATAAGATTGCACATCGTGATTACAATTATTCTGTAAGTCTGATGGGGGCATCTTCACAGACATAGAAGATGGGGCTATCTAAATTTGTAGCTGCCAGTCTTAGCATAGGACTGACGGTTCCACCTTATATCATCCCTTATCACTAACTTCCAACTTTTCTCTTCTATTATCGCCAACGAGGGATTTGTAGCAAGCTTATTGGTGGCTTCACTTGATCCAGATTTCTGGACTTTCCATGTCCAACAAGTGAAAATCCTATGGCCAATAAACAAAAGTAAGTGCACATTAGAGGTCTGCTTGATGTTCTACAAATTCCAATCTCAATATAGATTTTTTTGAGGGATATATGACTATCTCGTGTTCTGATTACAATTTCAGAACATTGTTGCATCTGGATGTAACAATCATGTCCAGCACTAGTTCATGAAGTAACATGGTTGGTTACCATTACTACTATGAAAATTATTTTTGTGAGGTCAGTTGTTTGAATTTGTATGTCTTTTAGTGAGAGCACATTAAACTGGGCATCACATTTATTTACTGATTAGTGCCTTGTGTGCACTTTCCATGTTCAGGTTCTGGGTCTGTGTGTTTTTTCACTGTGATTTCCTTCTCACTAATCTAATTTCTTTCCACTATTTGAAGAGGATGTCATCAGTCACGATCATGGGAGAAATCCACAGCTTTTCCCAATTCACTTGTAAACTATACTTCTGGGATCTTCTTTTTCTCTTATTTTTTCTTTGTTCTTTTCTCTTCCTTTGACATTAGACAACCCACTTGCAGGTTATGGTTTTTGATACTGTTTGTGAGAACTTGAAAATGTAAAATTCCAATATTAATAGCACGTACGAATCTATGTCATTGTTTTTACAGCCTTGAGGAAATCACTGGATGTGACGAAACACGTGTCAGCTGTTCACGTGCATATTGATCATGACCATGTAGTGCAACGGTTCTTGTTAATCTCTTTGTATTAGTATCTATTGCAACAAGGGGCACACACTGCCCTGACGATTTTTTGTACAAAGAAGAATACCTGCATATATTAAAGGAAAGAAACCTTTGTACAAACCCATCTCTGCTGTATGCCTTCAAGATATTAATTTTCTGGTTGTACGAAACCAACTCATCAAGGTTACATATTTTGATCTTTATAATGTTTAGAGTGCTGGGGTATTATGATATATATATATATATATATATATATATATATATATATATATATATATATATATATATATATATATATATATATATATATATATATATATATATATATATATGACCTACTGGCGGTCGCCAGTAGGTAGTTATAGTTAGGATTGGCCCAATGAATGGAATGCACAATTATGCTGCTGAGAAGATACTGGCAAAAAACAGTCTTGTGTCTTTTTAAAGGGGTGGAGTACTAACTATATGGTGCCTCCCATTTCAACTCGCCATTGCTATTTAACCCTTTCACTATGTTTAGCAACGTATCATGTGATCAAGCCTCTGGCTAGAGGCGAAACGCGTCATGCGGCTTGCTTGGGTGTAACTTTAAAATAAATTGCGCTGTTGCACAAAGAATTGGGTCTCACTTGTTCGTCTTTAAACCAGCTGGATATTGTGACTGGGATGCTGTGGCGTCGGACGGAGAAAAAGTGATATATATATATATATATATATATATATATATATATATATATATATATATATATATATGACCTACTGGCGGTCGCCAGTAGGTAGTTATAGTTAGGATTGGCCACCATAGGAAATCTGCAACATTCTATTGGGAATAACTCTGGCGCCGCTTGAGGAATATGCGTGTAATTTTCCAAAATTTTCGCCAGCTCCGCTCCGCTCCTTCCCTGAATGTTTCGGGGGGATTCGTGGAGTGGGGGCTGAGAAAAAAGGGGGGTCCCTAAACGTGTTTTCCCCGTGTTAATTTCCATAGGACGGTCTGACGAGTCTACAGCCCGAACCGCTGAATGGAATTACACCAAACTTGGCAAAATTGTAGGGACTGGTACGCAGATGTGCCTTTGCTATGTTTGCTGAAAATTGCTCCAGTGTTTTTTTTTAAATTAACTTCATAAACACATATATATCTATAAGCGCTCTCCGAGCGCTCACAGGTGCGTGTACCGGAGAGCGCACCCGGCGCGCTACGGGAGTGCGCGAGCGGAAAGCTGATTGGCTGTCGGGAGTCTGTCAACATTCTAAACAGTCCGGAGAGTCCGCAATCTTGTGTCTCAGTAGAATCGAGACGCAAGAGGTGAAAAAGAAAGGGGTAAATATGCCTGTCTATTTTTGTATATTCTATATCAATTTATGCCATTAATAGAAACCTTTAAACATCTCTCACGGCATTTCATATTCTTGTCTGGGTGCCAATTTTATTATTCTGCATGCATTTTCTGCTTGCACCCATGTCAAACTTTGCGCAAAAGTCTTGTAAATATGCTCCTCTTTATCTTATACTCCATCTCAATTGATACCATTACTGAAATACTTTATGCATCTCCCACACTATTTCATATGCTTTTCTATGTGCTATTCCAATCCCTCTCCAAAAGAGCATATTTACAAGTCCAATGAAACCATAACACAATTTCTAAACCAGCATTGAATCCAAGCATAAAAAACAATATATAAAGAAGTCTACCTTTTAAACACACAGCTATGTCAAAGATTGCGCACGCAGCTTGTAAATATGCTTGTCTTTTTTTTGTAGATTTTATCTCAATTTATGCCATTAAAAGAAACCTTTAAACATCTCTCACGGCATTTCATATTTTTGTATGGGTGCCAATTTTATTATTCTGCATACATTTTCTGCTTGCACCTATGTGAAATATTGCATCAAGAAGGCATTCAGATGTGTCACACATATTTCTAAAATCCTATTAATCTGCCTAAGATCACACTGTGAGTGAAGGTTGACATAATGACAAACTAGAATGCTAACATTCAGAATTTATGGCAAATGTGTGACATATCTGAATGCCTTCTTGATGGAACCAAAGTAAACAAGCATTGAAAATGCAATAGATCTCGCCCTCGGTGTCATACATACTGTTGGCAGAGACAAACATGGTATATTATATCTAACATTCTACTAATCTGCCTAAGATCACACTGTAAGTGAAGCTTGATTCACCCATCATTGTAATCTTAGACAGAGTCACACATACTGTTGGCAGAAACACACATGGTACATTATATTTAAAATCCTATTAATGTGCCTAAGATTACACTGTGACTGAAGCTTGATATAATGAGCAACTAGAGTGCTAACATTTAGATTTTATGGCAAATGTGTGACACATCTGAATGCCTTCTTGATGGAGCCAAAGTAAACAAGCATTGGAAATGCATTAGATTTGGTGTGATGTTAGGCACATGTCCAGCATATTACATGTAATCTACCATCTCTTTCTCTGCAAGCAGTATGTGTGTGTTTGCTTATATTATGTCAAAGTATGTACAGGCCAAAAACAGACCACCTATATATAAACAAGACATAAAAATTAATTAGTTAATCGTTTTTGACCGAAAAGAAAGCACTTGTAATATAAATGAGCCTTTTGTTGTATACTAGTGTTTATATTGTTTACTTATTGTAATTGATGTGTAATATGTTTGTAGTGGTCTATAATATGTTATTTTTTCTTTACTACAGATTATAATCATCTATACAAACCAACTTAAAAGATGCCTTCTAAAGAAAGAAGAGAAAAAATTCATAAAAGAAAATTAAGGACTAAGGGAAAAGAAAATCAACAACCAACCAAAATAAAATCTTCAGCGAAAAAGAAAAATGCTCCTGCCTGGTAAGCAAACTAAACATTTTCTCAGGAAGTTATTGAAATGCCAAGAACATTTTTTTTTTGTAAGAAAGAACAATGAAATACCTGTAATTTCGAAGAAAACAGAATGTCCTTCTAAAAATGTTAGTTCTGTACAAGGAGATGACACTTTGCATATCAAACGAAGAAGCAAGCAGTTTTCTGAAATACGTAGACGAATATTTTACAACAGAATAGTAACAAATTTATTAAAAAAATGTAAAAAGGTATAAAAAAAGACTGCTTTTTACAAGAAAAAAAACATAGTTAAGATCGTGGATGAAGCATTGAAAGTGAAAAATAAATTGTTTTGTTTAGTAATGAATAGAATTCGTACACTTGATAAGATAATCAATGTGTTCAAATCAAAATATATTTCTAAGAAGAAATAAAAAACAAAGCACATGGAAATAACTGGATATCAGTCTAATATGCAAAATGGCATTAACTGCTATAGCACTGTCATTGTTAATCTACTTTTCTACTCACCATCTGTAAAAGAGGTAGTGCAAGAACACATACATCAACCTGAGTGCAAGTCCTTAACTACACTTTATAACCAAATTCTCTCTAACAACCACAAATGCCACTCTACAAGTGGCATTAGAGATATGGAAAATATGTGTACAGGTTCTGTTCAGTTTTCAATAAATCAACAGCAAGATGCTAAAGAATTCTGCGACTGTTTTGCAAATAATAGCTAATGACGCACAACCTAATATAGACCTCTTTGGTGTAAGCTACTTTTGGGAGCATGAATGCTTCCATTGCTTACACTCAATGTTTAGTATAACTAATTTTGCAAGATTTGTATATATAGCACTCCCTGATTGCAAATCAGTTGCATTTCGGAATGTAATATGTAATGCTGTGCACTCAAACCTGCATCCGAACTGTAGATCGAGGCTTGTATCATCATTTTGTTTAACAATGGTAACAAAATATATCTTCTTAATAATTCTAAGGTGCACTGTTAATAAAACAATATGTGTGTTACTCACTGCACAGCTTTCCGAATTTCAATTTCAGGCCACTGCTATCATTTCTCATCATGGAGACAGTACAGCATCAGGACACTACACCATCTAGTTAAAAAATAAAACAGGGTGGACAGAATGTGATGGTAACACTCTTACTTTTAAGCACAGGATATTCAAACATTTGCAAGACTGTTGCATGTTAGTTCTGCATCCTATATTTGTGACTTACTGCATAAGCATTTGAAGAAAACTGCGTAGGTATTTTGGTCTAGGAGTTATCTCAATTAGTAGATATGTCATTGCATAGTTGATGACATTTGAAGAAATCTACTGTAAGTATGATTAAGGATCATTGCACGATATTTGTGAAAATTGATCAGACGAGGAAACAGTTGGACATGCACAGTATTTTGTATTTTTATACAATCTAAGTAATTTGTTTTACTCCGGTGTTTCATGATGACTACCATGATCTCCAAAGGTTCCAAGTGATGACATATTTGTGTAACTGCAATGTTTCTGATATCCAAGGAACACATGAAAAGGAAAAATACATTTGAACCAACAGGTACTAATGTTTTGAAAGTAATGCACATATTTGTATAACAGTGTGTAAATGTAAATGTAAATGTGTTTGTATTTATATAGCGCCTTCTACCCAGAGGTCTCGTAGTGCTGTATTCATACCGCTGTGGAACCCTTCCTGACTTTCCTGTGAAATGTCCACTCCTGGGCACCCCCAAGGTGAAGCCAGGCATCCAAGCGCTGCTGGGGCCGTTGTGGAGATTAAGCAAGCTATTGCCCAGAGTCACAGAGTGGGGCCCATGATTAGACTAGGCACCGAGGTGAGAATTATCAGGTCCGGGGAAATTGTGTCCAAGAGCCACCGAGGTAGGACTTGAACCCTGGTCCCGGGCCAGACCTCTGCATCAGGGTTTGCCGCTCTAACCATTGAGCCACGCTTCTCCACTAACTAAGGTAACTAAGGTACAAATGTTTGTCATTGAGGCACTCTTTTATTTAAAGGAGAAAACACATAGAAATTATCATGGTAATTACCATTTCTATTAGAGCTCATTAAATTATTTTCAAAAATACTGACATTATAAACACTTTAATCACTAATATATAATCAAAAATCTTTGTACTTAATAAAAATTTTCAGTATAAGCCTTTTCTGTATTGTATAGCACATAACTGATGCCATCCATAAATGTATAGCTTACCTTACACTTACAATTTCTTGCTATATTGGGTTGGATTCCATATTGGTCTTTCCTGTACAACAAATGTGGCTATATTAAACACAAGCTCTTTATTATTTGAAAATTTAAGGTAGTTCTAAAAAGTGGGCTTTTTTTCTTTTTGTTGTTTAAAAATTCAGAATTCAGAATTTTTCTGTTTTTCAGAACAGGTCAACAGGACCAACTAGTAAAAAACCAAGAAGTTGATAAACGAGGGCAAGAAAGGGTGGATAAACAATAAAAAAAACTAAGGATATTGGCGAGGACACTAGTGAGCCTTCACCAGCATCACAGTGATTATTTAAGTCCTTCTTCCTAGCTACAATAACGATGTGGCAGAATAAACAGCATGTTGCAGTACTGACTTACTTATCGATCACATGATGGTTCTGGCAGAAAAGGTGGACTGGAACCTTGGTGCCAGGTGCAGGAACAGAAGGTGCAGTGGATGGATTGCATATGACACCCCAGATGTTGAGGGTGTTACAGGGTTTAAAGCCGTAGATGATGTTGGTGTTGTTGCAACAGCCTCCTGCAGCTCCATCTAATGTTTCTATTCTGCACACCGAAGACTTTTGGAGTGGATGGCCTGAAGATACTTTTTCCTCCCAGTTGTGCTGAATGACTACTGCTGGTGAGTAACCCGAGAAATCATCTTCTGGCACAATTTACAGGATTCAGCCTGGCGTTCACTTTTTCCTCACCTGCAGGTAAAGAAAGACATTACCACACCACGAACTCCTTTGCCACTCCAACTCTTCTTCTTCTTCTTGCAGGATGGCATGTTCCTCCAACTCCTCCTCCTGCCACACAGCATGTTTTTTTCCTTTAGCCATTTCACAAAAATATTGTTTGAACAGTATAGGCTCAAAAACTAAAACAATCTATGTTGCTTTGGAGTAAAAATAATGCATGCGGCCCTCACCCAATTTTACTAAATGATGGCCTCTGGATGAGGCTCCTCTGGCTGTTATTGGCTGGGGTTGGGGGCAGCACACCCCTTCCTCTTTTTAAGAAAATCTCCCTCTGGAGGACCAGGGAAGGGGACCCCCTCTCATTTTTAAATGATTCTTGCCCCAGAGGTAGGCTCCCCAGGTACTATAATGAATGAATGGGGCCTGGATGCTATTTTTTGGGGGTGTTCGATTCCACGGGAGTCCTGTGGGATCACTGCATTGTTTTACAGATTCTTTTCCTTTTTGACCCCTGGGGGTCTCTCAGGATCCCCCAATGTGGCCTAAGGTGTCAGGGTATTCCTACCCAGCTTCTTTATATTATTTATTTTTTAACTTCAGGACAGGGAACTAAGTATCCGAGTCCTCTAATGGCTGCCAGCAACATTTTTCTCATTTTGCTGGCAGCCAGTCAGAACCCGTGGGAGTGAGCTACCAAGGGAAATAAAGCTCCCTGGGCCAATCAGAATGCTCTATTTCTAAACTGTTACTTCCGCAAGAATCTCTCAAGATTCTTTGGGGGCCAACCATGAAGATATAAAATTATTTTTTAACCTTAAATTCTCAAAAACTACAGAAAGGATTTACATAAAATCGCAAAAAGCACAATCTGCAGGCCAAGATCTAGTCTCCTGCCAAATTAGGTGTACTTCCGTTCAGCAGCTTTTGCTGTAGTCCATCTTCTAGAAGTCTACCAAAAATGCATTGATATTTTGTGTTTTGGGACCCCACTTTTTTTCCCAGCCTCCACTCTATCGATCAACCCGAAACTTTCCATGCACAAACTAGTCAAAAAGCATCTTTTTGTAAAGTTTCATGGAGATTTGACAAACGGTGCGACTGCCACTACGTGATATATGTAATATAAATATATATTACCTACTGGCGGTCGGCAGCAGGTAGTTATACTTAGGACCTTGTTTCTATTCAAAAAGTGTTTTTCTGTTGCCAATATCTTTGGCAACGTGTGATGAATCTTCGCGAAGTTTCAAAACTAATGGCTCCCTCCGGTCAGCTCCTGTCTTGAAAGTTTCAGGGTGATTTGTGAAGCGGGGGCAGAGAAATTAATTTGCATGTGAAACTTTAGACACGGCTGCAGCCCGAACTGCTGAACGGAATTACAACCAATTTGGCAAAAAGGTAGCTCTTGGTTCAGAAAGCGCGCTTATTTTAAATGGTATTAATCTGTTAAGTAGTTGCTGAGAAATTAAAAAAATAAACATATTGATATCAGAGCACCAAGGAGGAGTTGCGACTCCTCTAGAGCACAAGCTTCATTTTGATTGGCTGTCAACATTCCAAACCAGGAAGTGTTGGCAGTCATCTTTTGACTCAGTAACAGAGTCACAAGAAAAAGGTGGAAAAAAAATTAAAAAACAAGAAAGTGGGGCAGGGTACAAACACCCTGACCCCCCTAGGTCTGCTCAGGGGGCCAAAAAAAGCATTTAAGAAAAAAGAAAACAGAAATTGAAGCGCTGGCTCCCACGCTTCATTGTACTTTAGTCCCCAGTGGGCCAGGTCCTGGGGGCAATATTTATAATGTATGCGGGGGCCTGTGGGAGCCCCCAGAGCCCCAGGGACCACCACCTCCTCTGGGCCTACTTAATTAAATGTGGGGGCACACGGCCACCCCTCGGCCCCAGGGACCACAACCTCCCGGGGCTTCTTTAAATAATTAGGGGGTCCTCGCGGGCCCACCCAAGCCCCGGAGACCACCACCTCCCCGGGCTATATATTTAAAGGGGGGCCTTGCTGGCCTCCCAAGCCCCGGCACAACTACCTCCCAGAGCTTCTTTAAGTAATGAGGGGGGCCCAGCGGGCCCCCCAAAGCACTGTGGACCACCACCTCCCCGGGCCTTCTTTAAATAATGAGGGGGTCTTGCAGGCCCCCTCAGGCCTCTGGGACCACCACCTCCCAGGGGCTTCCTTAAATGATGCCCCCCATGCCCCCGGGGCCACCACCTCCCTGGACCTTTGTAGTCGCAGGGAGGGGGGCCATGCTGCCCCCCTCCTGGAGCCCTAGATGGCCCTGGGGACCGCCACCCCCTATGGCCGGCTCCACCAATGTCCTGGGGTACCCAGCCCTGGGACATTGCAGTTTGCCATGACAGGACAGGAGCCATGTGGCTCCCACCCTGTCATTGCATACTCTGTTTTGCTTTGTGGAAGCGAGAGCAGGAAACCTGCTCTCGCTTCCACGAAACATAGCAGATTGCTTTTGGGCAAGGGAAACTGCATGTTTGAAGCTCCCCTTGCCCAAAAGCAATGCCAGCTCCTGCAGGAGGCGTGGAGCTGGCAGGGACCATGGTGGCCTTGGGGCTCCCCCCATGGTCCCCAACGCTGAGGCCAGGCCCCGGGGATGGGGTCCCTGGGGCCATAAGTGGCCCGGGTGGGAGGCCATATGTCCCCCATCCATAAAAAAATAATCTGGCCAGTCCCCTGGGGATGGGTTCTCTGGGACCAATAGTGGCCAGGAGGGGGGCCACGCAGCCCCCCTCCATAATTTTTTTTAAAGTCTGGCCAGTCCCAGAGAGTGGGGTCTCCAGGGCCAATAGTGGCCTAGGGAAGGGGGGCCATGCGCCCCCCTCCTTTATACATATTTTTTTAATGAGGCCAGGCCCCAGGGGATGGGGTCCCCGGGGCCAGAAGTGGTCATGGGGAGGGGGGTCATGCTGCCCACTCCTGGAAAAAAATATGAGGTCAGGCCCCAGGGGATGGGGTCCCCAGTGCCAATAGTGGCCCTGGGAAGGGGGGCCATGCACCCCTGGGGACTGCCACCCCCTAGGGCCAACTCCACCAATGTCCCGGGCTGCCCACCCCCGGGACATTTCAGTTTGCAATGACAGGAGCCATGTGGCTCCCACTCTGTCATTGCATACTCTGCTTTGCTTCGTGGAAGCGAGAGCAGGAAATCTTCTCTCGCTTCCACGAAACATAGCAGATTGCTTTAGGGCAAGGGGAGCTGCATGTTAGCAGCTCCCCTTGCCCAAAAGCAATGCCAGCTCCCGCAGAAGGCGTGGAGCTGGCAGGGACCATGGTGGCATTGGGGCTCCCCCCATGGTCCCCAACATTGAGGCCAGGCCCCGGGGGATGGGGTCCCTGGGGCCAGAAGTAGCCCGGGTGGGAGGCCACATGTCCCCCATCCATAAAAAAAATAATCTGGCCAGTCCCCTGGGGATGAGGTCTCCGGGACCGATAGTGGCCAGGAGGGGGGCCACGGAGCCCCCCTCCATAATTCATTTAAAAGTCTGGCCAGTCCCAGAGAGTGGGGTCTCCAGGGCCAATAGTGGCCCAGGGAAGGGGGCCATGCAACCCCCCTCCTTAATACCTATTTTTTTTAATGAGGCCAGGCCCCGGGGGATGGAGGCCCCGGGCCAGAAGTGGCCATGGGGAAGGGGGCCACGCTGCCCCCTCCTGGAAAAAAAATACGAGGTCAAGCCCTAGGGGATGGGGTCCCCAGTGCCAATAGTGGCCCAGGGAAGGGGGGCAATGCGCCCCTCTTCCTGTTTAAAATAAATAAATAAGCTCAGGTTCTGGGGGATGGGGTCACTAGGGCTAAAAAAACTACTAAAAGAAGGGGGTCCAAACAGCCTCCACTTCTAAAAATATATTTAAAAAAAGAAATGCAGGAATGTTGCCGGAAGCCCCGCCCCCTCCCTGCACCACTCTGCAAACGCACCTCCTGCCGCGTTCTGAGTTGGGAAATCAACTCCCTTTGAATACTGAGGGTCCCTGGGGACCATCTAGCCCACCATGTACCTCCAATAAGTTCCACGCAGCGGGATTGCTGAGAGGTGGTCCGAGGCCACCCCCCTTTTTACACTACTCTGCAAATGCGCCTCTTGGCACACTGGTGGTTGGGCGATGAGGTCCTCTTGTGTCCTGAGGTCCTCAGGACACAAGTGGACTTCATACCCCAAGCAGCAGTGCACCAGGAGCCGCTTTTGCAGAGTGGTGTAAAAAGGGGGTGTGGCCTCAGACCACTCTCAGCAATCCAGGTGTGTGGCGCTTACTTGAGATACTTGGTGGGCTAGTTGGTCACCAGGGACCCCTCAGGAATGAAGGGCACTTAAAACCCCAACTTAGAACGCACAAGGAGGCGCGTTTGCAGAGTGGTAGGGAAAGGGGACATGGCCTTGGTCCACCTCTCAGAAATCCTACTGTGTCGGGCTTACTGGCAGTAAGAGGTTGGCTAGTTGCCCCCTAAAGGACCCCCAGCAGCGAAGGGGACTTCAAGCCCCATCAAAAGTACACCCCTCTTGCCTCTTTCTGCACCTCTTTTACATGTTTCTATACCTCTCTTGCTTCTGTCTGCACCCCTGTTCCCTCTTTCTGTACCTCTTTTGCCTGTTTCTGCAACTCTCTTGCCTCTTTCTCCAGTTCTCCTGGCTCCATCTGCACCTCTGTTGCTTCATTCTGCACTTAACATCTCGGCCTCCCTACTCAATACCAGGTCAGCTGTTCAACATCAGCACGAGCTGTTCGATTATATTGATACGCACAAACCCGACCTCCTGTTTTTAACTGAGACCTGGTTCAAGGCTGACTCCCTGCCCAACGTTCTAGCTGCATTGCCCCCCTCACACTCTGCCATCCGAGCGGACCGGCCGGAGGGCAAGATGGGCGGTGGAGTGGCCTTGATAGCTCGCGTTGATCTCCACTTCCAGATGCTCCCCTCCCCCCAATCCCAGAAGTAGACTACTTGGTGGCGCGCTCGACCTCATATCAAATCCCCTTGACCTGCGTTCTCATCTACTGTCCCCCACGACCCACCCCATCTTTCATCCCCAGCTTCCAAGAGCACATGGCTACACTGGCGATAAACAATTTGTCAGTTCTAGTCTTAGGGGACCTTAATTTCTAGCCAAACGATCCTACTGAAAGCTCCCATTCTAAGGAGTTTACTGATCTCATGACCAGCCTTAATTTTGTACCTCATATTCATAGCCCCACCCACATTCACGGTCATGCGTTGGACCAAATCTGGGCTCTAAATGTCCCCACAATGCCCCCCACAATCTCTCCCTGCCCCTGGTCGGACCACTCACTTATCTCATTTTCCCTTGCCCTAGCCCCCGAAGTTAAGCCCTTGCTCCCCAAGAACACCTGGATCAGGAAATGGGGCAAAGCCGACATGCCGTCCCTTTGCTCGGCCTTGTCCAAGACCAGTCCTGACCTCTCAGGTCTTGCTGCCCCAGATCAACTGGTAACCATCAATAACTGGCTGACTCAAACGGGCGATGAATTTGCCCCCCTGAGACGGATCACGGTCAAACGGGCCCATGCAGCTAACAGGTGGTTCAACTCTGACCTCAAGGTGAAAAAATTAGCTGCACGGAGAGCTGAGCGAGCCTGGAGGAGAGCCTATTGTCCTTCACTAAAATCTGTATACCTCTCTGTCCTACAGACTTATATAAAAGGCATCCTCGAGGCTAAGACAGAATACTACTCAGTCAGGATACTAGCGGCGGAGTCCCAGTCCAAAGAGATCTTTGCTACCGTTCATGAACTGGCAGCATCTGACAGAGCAACGGCTAAGATTCCCCCCTCCCAACATCTGTGCAACTCGCTCAATGAGTTTTTCATTGAGAAGGTTGCGCAGATCAAAATTAACATACCACCTCCTTCGTCAACATTTGTCAATACTTCCCCTCCATCAATTGCCTCCAATTTGGCTAATATCCCCCTGCTGACCAAGGACTCACTTCTTCCTCTGCTCCGACGGGTGAAGTCGGGTTCCCCCCTGGATTTTGGTCCCGCCCATGTCCTAAGAGAGATTTTCTCGGCTTGCCCTACCCCCCCCCCTCACTTTCCTCAATGATTCATTAAGTAAAGGTGTTGTCCCTAGCTCTCACAAATCAGCGGTCATTATCCCGATTCTAAAAAAAGCTGGCGCGGATCCCCTATACCCATCCAATTACCGCCCCATTTCCCTTTTGCCCTATTTGGGAAAGGTCCTAGAAACACATGTCACCAGCACTTTGAGCACCTATGTGGAGGCAAACCATTGCCTCTCTCCCTGTCAGGCGGGCTTTCGACCTCTGCACTCCACGGAGAAGGTAGTGATCTCAGTGATGGACGGACTCCGCGAGGGTATTGACACCAACCTTTCGCAAGCTCTTGTCCTGCTGGACCTGTCCGCCACTTTTGACACGGTGGATCACTCCATCCTCCTCACCCGTGTTAAGGCGGCGGGCATAGAGGGCTCAGCCCTCTCTTGGCTTAAATCTTTCCTGTGTGACAGGGCACAGGCTGTCCATCTCGCTGGCTTCGCTGCCTCTTCTCGAAAGGTGGAGTGCGGCATCCCCCAGGGCTCTTCTTTATCCCCTCTTTTGTTTAATTTATACATCTATCCCCTCATTTTTATGTTGCAGCAGCTCGAGGTCACAGTGTTCAACTACGCCGATGACCTCCAGCTAATTTTCAATCTTTCCCATTCCCCTTCCTCTGCCCAGAATTTTCAAACCGTTATGTTATTCATTCAGGACTGGATGAACTGCAACCACCTCAAACTCAACCCTGACAAGACAGAGTTGGTCTTGACAGGAGGTGGTTGCAGCCCCTGGTCCCCTTCCTTTTGGCCCCCTTCACTTGGTGTCTCCCCACTCCCGGTTCCTAAAGTTAAAACCCTCGGGATCTTCCTCAATTCTCAACTCTCTGTACACCCCCAGGTCAGCTCGGTGGTATCCTCTTGTTTCTTCTCCCTCCGGACAATTAGGAAAATATCCCGCTTCTTCTCCCTCCCTGCACTTAAGATCATTGTGATGGCAATGGTGCTCTCGCGCTTCAATTATGGGAACATAATCTATAATGGCGCGCCGGCCTAATCTATACACCACCTGCAACTAGTGCAAAATCAGGCTGCTCGCCTGATTCATGGGCTGCCCAAATTCCACCGGGTTACCCCACTGCTGAAGTCGCTGCACTGGCTGCCTGTGAGAGAGCGGGCCTTATTCAAGCTAGGTTGCCTCACTTTTCAGGCCAGGATGGGCACTGCCCCTGAGTTTATTTGCTCAGCCATCAGGCCCTATTTGCCGGGTAGAGAACTCCGCTCTACCCATATGGCACTCCTGGCTACACCCCGTTTTAAGAAAAAGAAAGCTGGCGGGGCGAAATTTGCGGCCCTTGCACCTGTTTTCTGGAACTCCCTCCCTATGACACTCAGAACCTCATCCTCATATTTGGAGTTCCGGAAAAATTTGAAAACATTCTTATTCTCCAGAGCCTTCGCTGCCTAGCCTGTCCTTCTGCTGTTGCCGCTGGTCGTAGTCCTTAAAGCGCCATGAAACCGCTGGGTATAAATGTTTTTAAATTCAAATTCAAATTCAAATTAAAAATTCAAATTTAAATTCAAATTAAAATGCTTCTTTCTGCACCTGTCTTGCTTCTTTCTGCATCCCTGTAGTCTCCTTCTGTACTTGTCTTCCCTCTTTCCGTACCTTTCTTGCCTGTTTCTGCTTCTCCCTTGCCTCTTTCTCTACTTGTCTTGCTTCTTTCTACACCTCTGTTGCTTCTTTCAGCAATTCTCTTGCCTCTTTCTGCACTTCTCTTGCCTGCTTCTGCACCCCTTTTGCCTCTTTCTGCACCCGTCTTCCATCTTTGTGCAACTGCACTTTTCTTGCCTCTTTCTGCACCTCTGAGTTAAAGGTAGTTTTAATCTCCCTGCCCTATTATGTTCTAGGGCCTTACAGGGGAGGTCATGTCATCACAGAGGTACCCGTACCCATAGTGTACCCTAATGTATGTAAGTGCATTCTAAGTGTCCTTCAGCCACGTTATAGTTAGCAATTAGCATTTAAAAATCCTTTGAAATTCACTGCAAAAAACATAGGTTTTAGGGGCATTATAGTTAGTTGGACATTTCACTCGTACAAAACCAGAGAAATTCAGCCATTATAGTTAGTTCAGCTAACTATAACTCACGCCCCCACAATGCACTGCTGATGATGTCACATATTACATAATTCATGACATTGTCAGTGACAACACCAATGACATCACTGATGACATCTCAAATGACATCACTGATGACATCATCCATGTGAAAATCAGATGCACCTCCTCACAACCTAATATAACCTTAGATACACCTACTCTAAAATACAGACTACCATTTTCGAAACTATACACATACCAATATCAGTTACTACATACCCACTCACTGATTCCTAGGTCTACACACTCATCCACTTATTCACCTATTCCATCACTCATACATGCAATCACTCATCAATACAGCACTATCATATGCACTTATACACATATAGAGACATTCAAACACCACCACTCACCCATAGGAATACTCACATGCCTAGTCAGTCATCCCAAGAATCAATCACACTCCTATTTACTCACCTATATGGTTATACACACACACCTCACTTATTCATACATATAATAACACATACTTACTCTCTTATACAATCATTGATACAAGCACACATTCATCCATACAGCCTCTCTCACAATTACTCACTCTCTCATATAGTCATTTATATACTCCAACACTCACATATACTGCCTTTCACATATGTAGCTACTCACACATGTACCACTGAGACATCCATTTACTCATCAACACAGCCATACACACACTCACCCACCAATACAGCCCCTCAAAGATACACTCTTGAACCCATACACCCAGTGAATCACCTACTCACACATTCATGCAGGGAGTCATACACCCCCCACCCACCCACACAGACACTCAGGCACCCATACAGATACTCATACAACCAATCAATAACCCATATAGACACTCATGTAGCTACACATCAACCCATGGAGCCGCTTACACACCAATTGACAGACTGATACAGACATTTACACAGTTTAGTCACTAACCCATGCATTAACTAAGACACGTTTAATCACTCACTTATACAGTCAGTCACGCACCTACTAAATCATCCAATCAGACACTCATACACCCGCTCATTCTTCAATACACCGTGGCTCATATATATATATAGAAAACATATTTAAACTGTACAGAAACACACAGTCACTGGATGACGTTCTCAGTGATGTCATCAGTGATGTCATTTTATCAGAGATGTCATCAGTGATGTAACTGACCATGTCATGAATGATGTAATATGTGATGTCATCAGCAGTGTATTGCAGGGGCACAAGTTATAGTTAGCTGAACGGCCACATTTCTCTGGTTTTGTACGAGCGAAATGTCCAACTAATTATAATTTCCCTAAAACCTATTTTTTTTTTCAGTGAATTTCAAAGGTTTTTTAAATGCTAATTTCTATCTATAACGTGGCTGAAACCTATGGTTTTTTTGTGAGCAATGTCTCCGTAGAGACCGAAACGCGTAGAGTTTGGTTGCTGGCATGCTGTAATGAAATAAAGAATTTGCACTACACTATCTGTGTGGAAACTCTGTTTCAAATCCGTGAGTGCGCGAGGAAGTCCTCCAAGGAAAAGGAATGTTTATATATATATATATATAGTATATAGTAAAATGGTTGAGGAAGGGATTCGGAGTGAGATGACCTTTACACTCTGATCGTGCCGAAGCTGGAGCTTGATTCACAAGGCAAACATGGAATGTGAGCAAATGCCAAGAAATTAAAAGGACGTGACGGCAGTGTGAGTAAACTTTAGCCACTTTAACATCGGGTGCATTCATTGAAAAAGGAAAGAACAAATGAATTAAATGAAAACAACCTGAACTCACTAAGATTCTGTAAAATACATTTGCATTACTTGTGAAATGTACCATGGGAACTGTATTTTTTAATGCCAGAAACGTGATTTTTTTAAGTTTAAATAGTGCGCAGAAATGCACTTGCAATTAATAACCCCCACCTGTGATCAAGGCAATATATCGCTGAAACGTGTAAGGACAAGGGGTATCCTTTGTGCTGCTGTGCCTGTGGAAATAAAGCATGTATCTCCGGTATTGGGCCTCTGTGTGGTGTGTAACGGGAGTTTAAAGGCCGCCCTGTAGGGTTGGATGCTCCTTGCTTGGAGGCATGTTGTTGGATATATATATGTATATATATATTATATATATATATATTATATATATATATTCACTGACATAAACCATAGGTTTCAGGGACGTTATAGTTAGTTGGACATTTCACTCGTACAAAACCATAGAAATTCTGCCGTTATAGTTAGTTGAGCTAACTATAACTTGCACCCCCGTAATGTACTGCTGATGACGTCACATTTTACATCATTCAGGACATGGTCATTGACATCACTGATGACATCAGTGATGTCATCTTAAATGACATCACTGATGACATCACTGATGACATCATCCAGTGACTGTGTGTTTCTGTAAAATTTAAATATATTTTACATATATATATATATGCCAAGATGTATTGAAAAATGAGTTGGTGTATAAGTGTCTGGATGGAGGATTTAGTAGGTGCATGACTGACTGTACATCTGAGTGATTACATGTATCTTACTGAAAGCAAGTGTTAGTGAGTAAAGTGTGTGAATGCCTGTATCAGTCTATCTATTGCTGTGTCAGCTGCTGCATTGGTTGGTGAGTAGCTACATGAGTGTCTATGTGGATTATTGATTGGTTGTGTGAGTATTTGTATGGCTGCCTGAGTGTGTATGTGGGTGGTTGGGAGGTGTGTGACTCTGTGCATAGATGGGTGAGTGCTTCATTCACTGGGTGTATGGGTTCAAGAGTGCATGTGGAAACAGCTGTATGAGTGGCTGAGTGTGTGTATGGGTGTGTTGGTGAGTGAATGTATATCTCAGTGCTACATGTCCAAGTAACTACATATGTAAAACACAGTGTATGTGAGAGTTGGAGTATATAAATGAGTATACATGAGAGCCAGTGATTCTGAGAGTGGCTGTATTTGATCAGTGTGTCCTTGTATCAGTGATTGTAAAAAAAGAGTAAGTATATTTTAGTATCTGTTTGAATGAGTGAGGTTGTTTGTGTATAACTGTATAGGTGAGTAAATAGAAGTGTGATTGATTCTTTGCATGACTGACTAGGTGTTTGAGTACCTCTGGATGAGTGGTGGTGTGTGTGTTTTTGTATATTTGTATGAGTGCCTAGTATAGTGTTGTATTGATAAGTCACTGCATCTATGAGTGACTGCATGGATGAGTGAGGGAATGTGTGTGTAGACCTAGGAATCCGTGAGTGCGTACGTAGTAACTGGTATTGGTCTCTCTATTCTTTCGAAAATGGTAGTCTGTATTTTAGAGTGGGTGTATCACAGATTTTATTAAGGTATGAGGAGGTGCATCAGATTTTCACATGGATGATGTAATCAGAGATGTCATCAGTGATGTCATTTGAGAGGTCATCAGTGATGTCATTAGTGATGTCACTGACCATGTCATGAATGAAGTAAAATGTTACGTCATCAGCAGTGCATTACGGCGGCACGAGTTATCGTTAGCTCGACTAACTATAATGGCGGAATTTCTATGGTTTTGTGTGAGTGAAATGTCCAACTAACTATAACTTCCCTGAAACCTATGTTTTTTTTCAGTGAATTTGAATGTTTTTTTAATGCAAATTTGTAACTATAACATCCCTGAAACCTATGGATTTTTCAGTGAATTTTAGTGGTTATTTGAATTCTAATTTCTAATTATAATCTTCTTTAAACCTATAGTTTTTTCAGTGATTTTAAATTATCACTTCATTATGAACCTAGTGAAAACAGCCGCTATCCCCAGTTTTCCAGCAATAGCTTCCACAAAAAAAATTGTCACAAATGAGAACAACAACTAACGCTAATACAAGCTGAGGGCCAAAGGTACTACTAACTCAGTGCACCGTAAGTCATCGTCACATGGCGTTATTGAGGCAGAATTCAATAGACAAAAATACATTGGTGGGAGAGGTGTGGCGCCGCGGCCAGGGCGACTGACGCTGGAATCTGGGGATCAGGGTTCGATCCCCGGCTCCGGCGGCAGGCTAGCCCAGCACCATGCGACTCTGGGCAATAGCTTGCTTAATCTTCCCGACGGCCCCCTAGCGCCTAGAGACCCTAACGGGTGATTGTGCGCTATACAAATGTGGATTATTATTATTATTATTATTATTGATCTGAGTGTGGCTCCTCCGGACCATGCATCATCACATGATATGTACATGCTGAGCTCCAAAGGTACTACTAACTCAGTGCACCATAAGTCATCGCAAGGAAGAGTGAACAGTTTTATGTCAGCAGTGAGGCACACTATCATTTGAAAATTCCCCAAAAATAATTATAATATAAAAAGAACAGAAGAATCAAAGTACATTAATGATTACAATCCGGTGATTTTGAAGATGTGGACAAACAATATGTTGCAGATAACTCAATTTCTGTTGCTCGCTATGTCACGTCAAATATTACCAAGTCTAAGAAGACAGAATTGAAGGAAATGTGGGAGGAAATTTCACAGGAGAAGACACTTAGCAAAAAATTGTACAACTTCAGCTTGAAGATGCTCTCACATCAAGAAATTGGATCCTGCGAACGACCCTGAAACTTACATATTTCGACAGTGTATTCCATAAATGTTTCATCTTTTGTTCCATACACCTACACTGCGGTCAGAAGGGCTCACAATTTAAATTGAGACATGTTTTATTTATTACAGAGAGAATTGTACTCTATGTCCTCGAACTTTGTCAAGAGGAAGTGACTAAAAACATTCCTCGATGTCTATGCTGACTACTGCACGCGAGAGGTGGAGAGCGTTACAATGTCAGATGTGATGTGGCAGAGATCGTACTTGCACCTTTCTTTATAGCTGGACAAAGTTACCAATAAATTATTACAGAAATTACAAATACGTCTGTGGAGTGGTCACTGCAAACCTTTATGATAAAATATTTTGTGTATAATTTCACATCTGCTGTCCTACCTCAGTGTACCACAAGTCATGAACCCTTTACGATAGAATCTTTTCTGTATTATTTCATATCTGGTGCCCGTACCTTAGTGCAGCACAAATCATTGACCCTTCATGATTGAATCTCTGTGTCTGATCCAATGATTACTTTTGTACTTGTTGCCAGCACCAACCATTCCCAGAGGGTTGACTTACAATCACCCCACACACATCCACCACAGAAGTTACTGGACATGTGGCCCTGGTAATAAAAAGGAGTCTAGCGCACATGCCCGTACCCAGTTCCACTATCTATCTGTGTCCGTGTGTTCATTATGTTTGCAACATGCTTCCCCTAGGCCCTACCACATTACATAGTGCTCTGGACAGCGTATGCAACCATCTTACCTTTGACAGTGGGGAAAAACTTTAGTTATGTACCTTTGTCACGGTCATTGTACAAGTACGTACGTAGAGACTGGATCATTAGAGTACTGTAAGGAGAGTGTATACTGAATTTATAAGTGTGTGAGGATCGCCGCAGTGATTGTATAAGTACATATGTTGACAAGGACTAACTCTGACAACGACCTTGTCTCTAATTGGCTACCCTCCATGTGCCAAAAACTGAAACTTCACTTTTCATGGCCCTGTATTGCTACAGCTGCAACACTCCACTGAATGTGCAATAAACATTCATATCCATACAGATGTCTCATGTCCACCATCTTTCTTGTGTGGAACTATGGATGAATGTAGGGTCAGTGATTCCCCGTACCTTCCATGTTGGCCATATTTTGGGACTTGGCTCACAGAGTGACACTTTGGCTTTTGCAACCCAGGTGATGGTAGCACTCCAACAAGGACACCCGCATTGCCACAGCCACTCCATCACGGCTGGTTTACACCCACACCACACCCATCCAGCACAGGTGCCACACGACACGTGACCCAGCTACTGTAAAAAAAAAAGACCGGGCGCATGTGCTCTACGCGATTTTAGAGTTTAGAGTACGTGGCCTCACTTCTTACTGAGTTAGTAGCACCGCAAGCACTGAGCGGGTGTACAACCTGCGATGATGATAGGTGCAAGAGTATGTCCTCTGCCATGGCCATATCAAGACTCAGTAACAAATGTGAGACCTATTACCTTGCATAACGGAGCTGCATGATGTGGAGGGTGCCGTGACCACAAAAAGGTGAGCAGTGAGGCCTTGGTGTGCAGCGTCGGCAGATAACTCTGGGTGGCGGGAGTGGACGGGGTACAGCACCCTGAATGCAGAAAGACGGCAGAGCGATTTAGACATACGCACTTGTATATACTCTGCCACAGCGTTGGATTGGTAATGTGAGCACTGGTGCAATGCAAGAGGGGCCGGTGCTGAGAACCAACTGTGGGCTCTCACAGCTCATGGCTGCCTCGTGTCACTTTGGGAATGTTATGTTTTGAATGTGAGAAGGTTGGGAGGTAGAAGTTAGCGGGGGTTCAGTTATTCTTGCATTATACTTGCTGCTTACAAAACATGTTGTGAAGATTAAACCACATCAAGAGAATTACTGTCTCTGTCTTTTCATTCCTACATACTGGTCTTTCCTACCATTACTAATTCTGTACTATCTTTCAGATGTGGGAGCTTGAGGGTGAACTATGTCCCGGCACGTGGTTGGAAACACACCGGTGACACAAAGGTGAGCTGCGAATATTTTCTCCAGTGTAACTCTCTCACTCTTTCTCTCTCTCTCTCTCTCTCTCTCTCTCTCTCTCTCTTCCTCTCTCCTTTGATAGACGCACGACGCACAATCGTATCTTGCGTTTTATCTAACAGGCTCTGATTGATAAATTGACATCCCCCCCAAACACCACCAATGATAAACTTGTGTAGAACCTGCGATGATGCGTGACCAACCTTGCAATCAACACCCAGTCTGAATTGTTAGCTCCATTGACCGCGTGTACTGAGGCTGAGGAGGTTCCTTCGGCACTTGGTCGATTGTCTTCGACACATGCCTGTGGCGGAAGGTGAGCAGAGAGGCTTGTTTGCGCAGCAGAGGGCACTCACCTTTGGCCAGTGGGAGTGGATGGGGTGTAGCAGCGGCACGCAGTCAGCTCTGGATAGTGGGTGTGCATGAGGTGCAGCAGCCTGTTATACACCTCTGGGCAGTGCAAGTGTATGGACTGGGGACCATATCAAGAACGGCGATAAAATTATCACCGCTTTAGCGGCAGGAAACTGCAGCTAAAGTGACAATCAGTGGCTTGATAATATCCCCTTGAGAATTCCCATAGAAGCCCAGGTTCTGGTGTGAAGGACATTGTACCTGGGCTTCTATGGGAATTTACAAGGGCATATTACAAAGCCCCTTATCGCCGCTTTTGCGGCAGTTTCCTGCTGCTAAAGCGGCAGTAATCTTATCGCCATTCCTGATAATATGGCCCTGGGTGCGCAGCGGCTGTTAGACACCTCTGGGCAGTGGGAGTGGATGGGGTGCAGCAGCCTGGATGGGCAGAGCCGAAACAGAGAATTACACGTGTGCAGTTGTATATAGTCTGCAATTACTAATTCTATACTATCTTTCAGATAACTAAACTTGAGGGTGCAGTATGTCCTGGCACGTGGTTGGAGACACACCGGTGACACAAAGGTGAGCTGCGAAGATTTTCTCTATTGTCAACACTCCCTCTCCATCTCTTCCTTTCTCTCTCTCACACTTTTTCTCTTTCTCTGTCCCTTCCTCTCTCTCTCTCTCACACTTTTTCTCTTTCTCTGTCTCTTCCTCTCTCTCTCTCATTCTTTCTTTCTCTCACTTCCTCTCTCTCTCCCTTCCTCTCTTTCACACTGTTTGTCTCTCTTTTCCTCTCTCCCACACTTCTTTCTCTCTTCCTTGTATCTCACTCTTTCTCTATCTCTCCTTCTCTCTCTCTCTCTTCCTCTCTCTCACACTCTTTCACTCTTCTTCTCCCTCACTCTTTCTCTCTCTTTCTCTTCCTCTCTCGGTCTTCCTCTCTCTCTCTTCTCTCTCACATGTATCTCTCTTTCTCACTCTTTCTCTCTTTCTCTGTCTTCCTCTCTGTCTTCCTCTTTCTTTCTGTCTTCCTCTCTCTCTTTCTCTTTCGCTCTCCCTCTTCCTCTCTCTCTCCCTCTTTCTCTCTCTTCCTCTCTCTCTCTCACACTTTTTCTCTCTTTCTATCTTTCTTGTACCTCACTCTTCCTCTCTTTCTCTCTCTTTTGCTGGACGCATAATGCATCACCTTATTTTCCTTTTTGTCTTGCAGGCTGTGACTCAAAAATTGTCGAGGGATGACACGCCATGGCTGTACATAGTTTTATTTCTTGTTGTTTTCTTTTAATAAAAAATGTCACACATATAGTTGCATTTGTTGTTGTTTTGTTTTAATAACATGTTTCATATATAAATCCATACAAGACTAAGATTCTTATTTGTCCCATCGTACAAGCATCTTTTTTATTAAAACTGCAACACCAGTTAAAAAACATTCCAGTCACATTTGTTTGTGGGGGGTGAGCGGGGATGGCGGACAAGGAGCTGCTGCTGGGGGATGTCAGAGTAGTGTTGGGTGTCCAACCTGCATCATAATTGCCTCCATTGCATCTCTTCTCAGAGACCTGTGAGCCAGCGGGCTGGCTCGTAAAACTGACCCTAGAAGTCGCACTGGAAGAGCTGCGAGCCCACCAATGGCAGCGTGAAAGGGGTATCTCTCACAGACAGAGTTCCGGTATGTTTTCACAAATGCCTCGGACAGATGCCAGCTGACAGACTGAATCACAAAATGGCTTTTCAATGCTCATATAGTGAGACATGAACAGTTCATACCTAGGCTCGTAGAGGGACAACTGCAGCCCCTGGACTCAGGCCGTCCGCTCCCAAAGGAACAACAGCGTAGTAGCTTGCAGAGGTACAGGCACAGCAGCGTACTAGCTCACAAAGGTAGAGAGCTGCGAGCCGATGGACTGGCTTCTCAAGGCATACCTTCGAAGTGGTGATGTTGGGCACAGGTAACGTGAAAGGGTTATCTCCCTGCTAGTGTCCCACAGTGGAAGTCGTGCTGTCTGGGACACACATGTATTTCCTTCATTGTTAATGAATCTTAAACCTTCAATGCGTCCAAATCATCATAACATAGAGCTCCGCTATATTAAATTTCCCCCAGAACCTTTTTTTTACATTTTCATTTGAAGCGAGGCACAAGATCCCTGCTAACACTTCCTGGTTTCAAGTGTTAGCAGCCAATCAGAGGACACTTCCTGCTTTGAAGAGTTAGCAGCCAATCAGAGGCAAGCTCGTGCTCGGGAGTAAGGCACCGACCAGATATATATATTTTTTTCCCTTTAATATCACAAAAACTACTGAATGTATTTACACCATTTCAACAAAACCGAACTTTCCGCACCAAGACCTTTCTTCCAGCCAAATTTGGCGTAAGTCTGTTCAGCAGTTTGACCTGTAGCCTTGTCTAAAGTTTCCTATGGAAAATCCATTGAGAAAATACATTTTCACCCCCCTTTTTTCTCAGCCCCCCTTGACCAATCACCCCTAAACTTTCAAGATAGGAACTGATCAGAAAAGAAAAGCGTTTTGGAAAATTTTGTAAATATTCGTCAAACAACGCCAAAGTTATAAGCACATGGAGAGCTCCAGGAGGGGGACGAGTAACCCCCCTCCCAACATGAGCGAAGCCCCGAGACTGCGCGGACCAGAGCGGGCACCCGCAGCCCCAGCAAGCCCCCTCTATTATTTTTTAAGAAATGCCCCGGGATCTTCCCACCCAGGGTCTCATTAAAATAAAACACGGGAACCCACGACCCCAGCGCGAATGACGACGATTTTAAAAAAAAAAAGCCAGGGAGTTTCTACTCTGCCCCCTTCTCTTGTTTTCTTTCATTGTTTCTCTGTTTTCTAGTGACTCGCTTCTACCAAGCCACAAGATGGCTGCCAACAATACCTGGTTTAGAGTGTTGGCAGCCAATCAAAGTAAAGCTCGTGCACGGGACTTGGGCTCCGCCCGGATATCAAAACTTTTATTTTTCTAATTTCTCAGAAACTACTGCAGTACTTTGAGCTGTAGCCTTGAACAAAGTTTCCTATGGGAAATAGATTTTTTGACTCTTATTTATTGAGTTTCTCAAAAACTACTGAACAGATTTACACCATTTAAAAAAAAGGTAGCTTTCTGAACCAAGCTCTACCTTTCTGCCAGTTTGCGCTGTAGCTCGTCGCAAATTTTCCTATGGAAATTAACATGGGGAAAACGTGTTTTGGGACCCCCCTTTTTTCTCAGCCCCTGCTTGACGAATCACCCCCAAACTTTCACGATAGGTGCTAACCTAAAAAGGGCAACTCTTTGGAGAATTTCAGGAAGATTCGTCAAACGGCGCCAAAGTTATTAGCAAATCAAAAAATGCTTTTCCTATGGAAAGTAGGTTGTTCACTATAACTACCTACTGGCGACTGACAGTAGGTAATATATATATTCAGTTCCAAACGGATGTTGGAGATTTTGGTTAAATATGCCTGGATAGACAGAGACCGTCTATTAAAACAAATTGAAGAGCTAAAGGATGACATAAAGAAACAGGCAGAAGATGATACGGTGAGCAAACTTGTGTCTGAAATGAAAATTCGCTTGAAAAATTACGAGGAGGACATTAAAGCTCGCAAAGAGAGAAAGCTGGATCGTGATTACAATGATTACGACACAGGGAGGATACTGACCTTTAGTCGTAAATACGATCATCTCTATAACAGCGATCCTGTGACACAAGTGGCAGCAGTACAAGGTGGAGATGAGACTTCAACTGTACTGAGTGAGACTGAATCAGATATTTCCATTGTATCAACGGAAGAGACCAACCAAGCAGCTAAAACTCCACGCAAGGCGAACTTTTTAGAGGAGTATCGTCACCTGCGCCGGAGCAGGCGCACGATCAAGGAGACTCCGGCACCACAAGCAGCAACTCCAAGAGGTCGAGGACGAGCGAGAGGACGAGGAAACGCAGGAACAGGGGGAAGAGGCTCTTTCAGAGGTGGCAACAGAGGCAATGCAAGGGGCAACGTGG
The DNA here is from genome assembly GCF_964261635.1 of Lissotriton helveticus. NCBI lineage: Eukaryota > Metazoa > Chordata > Amphibia > Caudata > Salamandridae > Lissotriton > Lissotriton helveticus. The sequence goes on along the minus strand of NC_136067.1, from coordinate 1,033,478,292 downwards.
GAAACATGAACACACGCGCCAGAGGAAGACAATAATGGACCTTGATCTGGTAAATAAAATGATCATTAACCTATCAAACAGAACTATGAGTGACATTGAAAAGACTACTCTTTGTTTGGGACTTTCGTTCTGCCCTACTGTGGTAAATAAATAATTAATTACCGGATCTATTTTTGACTATAATCAATAAACAGGTAGCTCAATAAATAAGAGTCAAGATTCGAGGTAGCTGGAGTTGACAGGCTTTAATTAAGCATAAAAGGACAGGAACAGGACAGCCTGTACGGGAATGGGATGGCAGCTGCCGGGGGCAGGAATAGGCAATTGGGGTAACTTTTAATAACAGTGCACAATATTTATAGTTAAACAAATACATTACATTCAATATAGTAGGCGTAGCAGTAGGCGTAGCAGTAGGCGGGGTTTGTAGCAGTCGCGAAAGATAAGGCATAAAGTGGGTGTAATAAGAGGCGTGTACAGGGCGTATACATAGACATGTGATGTAAATGTAACAGAATATGTCATAAATGGGGCGGAAACATGGAGGGGGCTACCTGAGCAGCTGGGACCTTTAACCTAGTGGTGCGCGCAAACTGACAATGACGTGTTACTAGGGAAAACTGGGGGCTATGACTTCTGCGCTAGAAGAGGAGACTAAAGTCTGGAGTGTCAGAGCGACATGTACCCAAGGCTTATCTGGTATCTGGTGTTTAGAGAACATGTTGATAGAATCCAAAAGTTATCAGGGCAAAGGCTACTTGATACTAAGACTGGTCCATGCATTATTCTACATGTAGTTCGTGTGCGAGGAATATTCTATGAATATTAATACAGTATTTCTCTTACATGGAGACATAAAGGCTAGACCATGACGGAAACTATTGATGTGATTCAGTAGCTTAGGAATGCAGAGAAGGAGGGCTGGACTGATAACTAGAAACATAACATACTCTTGGCAGACTGGGAGGCAGAGCCAGGCCGAGCCGGGCACTGCGAGGCATGAAAGTAAGCTAAGGGTCAGGGATACAGGTGGGGGCTGTATCGCTCCTCGGAGAGGGTTCAGGAGACAGGAGCTGAATCTGAGTCCGGGCCCTTTTGAGGCCTAGAAACGGGGACAATTCAATGAATTAACGTGCACACTGTGAAATGTGGCAACGTAGTTTTGCATAGGCCTAATATTCGTTGTATTCACGAGGACTGGAAACTGGCATACTAGAGATGGACACAACTGTAATTGCGTCTTTAATCGATCAGAGGGGAATACATGCATATCGATCATGCACATATGACATAAGATGGGGAACACGTAGGCACATACAACATGGCAAAATTTACTTTTCCACACTACTATGCCCTTTAATTACAGCGAATCTAGAATTGATCTGTTTAGATTTGTTCGTAAGTTGAAACTCAAGAAATGGCATAAGCTTAGAGCCCTGGGTGGCGGTACCACATTGAAACCCCAACCACACATGAATGATACCTTCAGGATTAGCGGCGTTGATGCCCTGATTAACATCGCAGAACTTGAACAGGAATGTGAGAGGGAACAGTCCCGATGGGATTCCAGTTTCGAGGAAAGAGCAGGTGCATCCCACAGTAATACACAGCTCCTTCGGGAGGCTGATTTTGCCATTGACAGCAGTGCTGCCTCAGGATTTAAATCCAAATCTACCTTCATTACCACCATGGCACACAATGCCATAGATACCTTTCACGAGTGCGTGAACAAACAACTGAACACGTACGGTCACACCAAGAGAAAACAGGGACTAATGACTAACAATCTGTCCTGGTGTCAGAGGAATGCCCTCAAGTCCCTGACTGAGGATAAGAATGTTGTGATTTGCCCTGCTGACAAGGGGGGCAATATTGTTATTTTAGACAGAGAGCATTATGTAGCGGAGGCACAAAGACAACTATCTTATCATAAATACTATACCACTAGCACTTTAGACCTTTACAGAAACAGCATTACTGAGTTGTGGGAAAAACTCAGTACATGGAAGGACAAGGGTATTTTAGAATGGGAAGAATACAAGTTCCTGAAAAACAACAACCCTATTCTCCCCGTCCTATACCTTTTACCCACGGTCCATAAGAGCAAGGACAATCCCCCCAGGAGACCCATAGTGTCCTCAAGGGGTAGTGTGGCTGAACACGTATCCAAGTACGTGGGTCATTATCTACATGAATGGGTACATGCTCTCCCTAGTTACATCAGGGATACCAAAGATTTTTTGACGAAATTGCAGGACTTGACATGGGATGAGGAATACTTTCTCATCACCATGGATGTCCAGACCCTGTATACTATTATTAACCACCAACAGGGCCTGGCAGCATGTAAATATTTTCTTGACTCACATCCACTTCGTTTCCGTGAGCACAGTAAGATGCTGTGTGAAATGATGGAATTTTGCCTCCTGAATAATTTTTTCCTTTTTGACGGCATCCTGTACAAACAAGTGACTGGGACCGCGATGGGTTCTTGCTTTGCTCCCAGTTTCACGAACCTGTTTATGGGGCACTGGGAGCAGAGCATTTTCGCGAACCCAGCGTTGGCAGAACACATCAGCCACGTGGTGACCTAGTGGCGCTACATTGATGATCTGTTTATGGTGTGGAGGGGATCGCTGGAGGGAGCCCAGAGTTTCATTGATTGTCTTAACCTCAATGACAAGAATATAATTCTGACCAGCAACATTAGTAAAGTGACAGCTGAATATCTTGATGTCAAGATTAACATCATTGACAACAAGATACACACCTCTCTTTTCTGGAAAACTACAGGGGGCAACAGTGTGTTACATGCCCTCAGCAGCCATCCTGAACCACTCAAATGGAGTATTCCGTATGGTGAGCTGCTGAGGGTGAAAAGAAACTGTAACACTGAGGCTGGTTACCAACAAGTTGCCTCTGAAATGCTGGATCGCTTTACCCAGAGAGGGTATCCGTCATGGGTTTAAAAAAAGCTAAAGCCAGGGCAGATGCCATGCTGAGGAGCACTACCCTTCAAGCTACCACAGCTGAAGAAATTGACAAGGATGACAATAACACACGTCTCATCTTGACTTACAACAGAGAGTCAAGGCAGGTAAAAAAGATTCTAGCTAATAACTGGAATATTCTTAAAAGTGATGGCTCCATAGGTGATTTGATTCCCGACAGGCCGAGCATCACTTACAGGAAGGGCAGTAACATCAGGGATCTCTGTGTCCATAGTCATATTACCATCTATCCCACGTATCAAGGCCTTGGTTTAAAAGGGTTCTTTCCTTGCAGCCACTGAAAGGTGTGTGAAAACAGTACCCTTGTCAAGAGAGTAGAGTACAATGGCATTAAGAGGGAGATTACACAATTTCTTAACTGCAATACCATGTTTGTGGTCTACGTGATTGTTTGCCCCTGCGGCCTTTGGTACATTGGGAGTACAACTGCCCAGGCCAAATGTGGATCCATTTCGCTACCAGGAGCAACTCACTCGAGTTTGAAAAACAATGAACTACTTTTACCAGAATGCCTGGGGGGTGCGCCCACGCCCTTAAGAAACGAGGTCAGAAGTGAAAAAAACAATTCATGCTGTGAGTAGCTGTCCAAGATTGCCTCTGAGGAAATGCGCTATGCGCATGAAACGCGTCAGGCTTTGATAATTTTGGAGACATTTCTGCACAGCGTTTCTGTAGCTCTCTTCAAATAAACACGGAATTTGAACCTACCTGAAGTGGCTTCTCTGAATTGGGGGCAACTAAGTTTTATATATTTATACTTTTGGAAGCAACTGGAGAGACTGATTTGATCAATAAAGGTCGCAAAGACATAGACCAGAGATTGGCAAAACTGGAAAAGACCATTCAGGAACGTAAAATACAGAAGTTTGCGCGTGATAAAAATGATTACGCGACTGGCCGCATTTTCACGTTCGCCAGAAAATACGATTCATATAAACGAAAGGCAATGTCAACGCAACACAAAACTGGCGTAACATCTGATCAAACAGTGAATAGCAGCTCCGCTCCTTCTAATGTTGACAACTTATCTGTATCATCGTACAGTAGCTCTGAAGGGAGTTTAATTTCCAACACAATGGGCTCTACTGACCTCACAAATTTCACACTAGTGGATGAACTAAATTTTGTGAACGAGGACCGGAGGTATTCTCTGCGCTCACTGAACATTCCTCAACCAGCAGGCAAACCAGCAGCCAAAAGCGCCGCATCAGAAGGCGCAATTCCAAAGCGAGGTGGAGGGAGAGGCAACACACGAAGGAACTGGAACAAATAACTATGACACAGGAAAACACTGTAATTAACTTGACTGACTTGGTACTCTCAAAGGTAGAGGAGCAACTTTTATCTCTGGGCCTTTCCTATTGTCCTCCTAATAACTTTTCATACACGCAGGCACGGATCGATGTCTTTAAATTTATTAGAAAAATTAAACTTATGAAGTATTTTCTAATTCATCCATATAATAAAGACAAGAACACTGATTCTCCTGCTGGAACATCGGAAGATCAGCCACTAAGTGTGAACAATTTAACAGGTCTTCAAACTTTAATCTCTTTGGCCTGTGAGGACAGTTCTCAATGTACCCCTACAGTCAGCCAAGTCATTCCTGTGAATCAATCACCATCCACTCCATTTCGTGGAAAGTCCACCTTCTTACCCCTAATGCCTAAAGACGCCCTGGATGTATTCAGTGATAGAGTGATCACTGAATTGAAAACATTGAATCGAACGACTCTGGGAAAGAAAAAACAGACAGATTTCAATCATCTAAAATATGTCGCACTTATCAAGAAAATACAAGGCAACCCAAATGTGATTGTTAGAAGTGCGGACAAAGGTGGGAACACTGTACTATGGGCAAAATCTGACTATCTTCAAGAGGCAACACGCCAGTTGGGTGCTCCTTCGTGCTACACAAAATCTAGCAAGTTTGCCATGCTGAAAACTTATGACAACACCAGAAAAAATATCGCTGGCAATGACTTGGTCTTCTTACAAAAGAGGAAGCGAAATTTTTGAATGTAACACATCCCATCACTCCCCTTTTCTATCTTTTGCCTAATATTCACAAGTGTATTTCCCCGGTTCCAGGACGCCCTATTATTTCTGCACAAGGGAGTATGAATGAGAACATTTCCAAATATGTTGACTTTTTTCTTCAAACTCACATGGTTTCACTTCCCTCTTACCTTAAAGATACCACTGATTTTTTAGTTAAAATTAGTGAGGTTACTTGGTGCACCGATTTCTGTTTTCTGGTCATGGACATAGAATCGCTTTACACAAGCATAAATCATCTGCAAGGTATAGAAGCGATTAAGTATTTTTTGAACACTAAGGCAGCTACTTTTAGGGAACATAATTTAATGCTGTTGGACATGATCCGAATTTGTCTGTTTAACAACTACTTTCAATTTGACAGGGAAATCTTCCACCAAGAACGAGGTGTGGCTATGGGTTCGTGCTTCTCCCCCAGCTATTCATGTTTACATGTTGGCTGGTGGGAGGAGCACGTCCTGCATAAAACACATAGCAAATGGCTTGAACATCTTGCCCACTATTGGAGGTTTATAGACGACATTTTTATCGTCTGGAGGGGTACGCAAGAACAAGCTGCCCTCTTTGTCAACGATATTAATGCCAACAACAGAAATTTAAAGTTCACTGCCACTATAACATCTACTTGTGCAGAATTTTTGGATGTCCAAGTCTATATAGATCAGGGACAGATACACACCAAATTATTCTGGAAGAGCACTGCGGGTAATTCCATTCTTCACGCCCGCAGTTCACACCCGCCCCACACTATCCAAAGTATTCCGCTGGGCGAATTTATTCGCATCAAAAGAATCTGTAGTGATCCCGAGGTGACCAATCAGTGTCTAGCGGAGTCTATGCAAAGATTCCTGAGACGCGGATATAAACAAGATGCATTGAACCGTGCCCTTTCTAAAGCTTTAGACCGCCAAAGGGAACAATTATTGACCCCGAGTTCTAGACCTTCTCCAGAACCCACTTCGGGCAGCTCAGTAAGATTCATTACCACCTACTGCTCTCAAGTACAGAAACTTAGGCATATCATTAAAACACATTGGCCTATTGTACTAACAGATGTCATTTTGAGCCCATTGTTACCTCAAATACCATCTATTACATTCAGGAGGGCTCCTATGAAGGATGCTCTGGACAAAAGTCCACCGGAACTTTCCATCAAAAATCCCTGGTTAATTAAAACAGGTTTCTTTAGGTGCACATCTTGCCGGGCCTGCAATTTTGCTGAAAACAATACTCACTATAAAACAGCTTTTAGTGAGTCATCCATGCAAATAACTGAGCATCTCACGTGTCGTAGTGACTTTGTTGTCTACAAACTCATCTGCACTTGTTCACTCTCCTACATCGGGAGTACAAAGTTGCCTGCCAACCAGCGCATTTTGCAACATATAAGGACAATAGTCAATTCAGACATGAACTATCCTGTGGCCCGCCATTTCAAGGCGGTCCATGATAAAAAACTGAAAGATCTTAAGTACACTCTGCTATGCTCTGTACCAAACCCCGGGAGAGGTGGGGATCGTGAAAGACTACTTAGACAAAGAGATGCCTACTTTATCATGTTACTTGATACGAGGTCCCCTAATGGGTTAAATGCTTTTGATGAATTACATCACTTTTTATAACATGATATCTGAATGAATTGGTTTGATTTAGTGCGTCTGGTTCAGTTTCAATTGTTCTGATTCTATTTGAAAATATTACTGATAAATGGGCTTTACATATTAATGATGAAATATTATGTAGGATTCAATGTTCATATTGAATAAGTTTTGATTTAGGTTCTCTATTTGGGCTTTTCAGCCGTCGTTTGTTTTTTAATCAGAATATATTAATCTTTTAGTTTTTGTTAATATTGTTTGTCTTGCACTTTAGTTAGCACTTATTTTTATCACAACCTAGTACTGTTATAATGAATTTGACTATACAAAATTTGGGGGTATGAAATGTGCAATTTATTGGCAACCTTTTTCTTCTCTTTGAGATGCATTTACATTAGAACAATCTTTTTATATGTATTTGATATATGTTTTGCAACTTAACAACACTACTGTTATGATGTTTGAGCACTTTGCTCTCTTCATTTGTTAAGTTACATTGAAGATGGAGAAATACTATTTGCTCGACTAAAAATTGATTATTTGCTAATACTTTGAAACTGTGATAGACTTATATTTTAAGTGTATGGTTTATTTAGAGCACTATGCTGTAACTTGTTTCCTCCCCACTGCGGTATTTTACTGCAGTAAAATTTCTATTCTATATATCAGGTCTATATTGTTGTGTACCCTTGCGACCTGTTTCTTTAGGCGCAGGGGCTTTTATTTTGCATATAATGTGTCCACCTACTCCTATCGCGTCATGTGACCAAGCTCCGTCCGCGGAGCGAAACGCGTCAGGGAGAGCACTTGCTCTGCTAATATTGCAATAAATTTCTGCACTGCTACACTTTATGGTGTTTTGGCGTCTCTTACTTGATCCATAAGTGAGAGGCAAGTGACGAGGAGAAGGAGGTCCGTGCCCGTTCATGACCGCAGCCATCGGCGGTCGGGATTCCTTTGATATATATATATATTCACTGAAAAAAACATAGGGTTTCACACCAGTTATAGTTAGGTGGAAATTTTACTCGCATAAAACCATTGAAATTCCCACGTTATTGTTAGTTGGACTCACTATAACTTGCGCGTGCAATGCACTGCTGATGACGTCACATATTACATCACTCATGACATGGTCAGTGACATCACTCATGACATCACTGATGACATCTCAAATGACATCACTGATGACAACATCCTTGTGACAAAGTGGCAGACCTCCTATCAGCATAAAATAACCTTTGACACACACATTCAAAAATAGAAACTAGCATTTTCTTAAAAAAGGAGAAACCAATACCAATTACAACAACTTATTAGGTAAGTCCAACATCTACATACACATCCACTCTTTCACCAACAGTTCTATATAGTCACTCATGCATGTACTTACTCATCATATGTACTCATACACCTATACATCCTGTTACACACTAATACTCATCCATATAGTTACTCACACACAAATTCACACATGCAAATAAACTATCAAAAAAACATTTACTTGATTATACTGCTATATACACACCACTACACATACTTCTACAGAAACGGAAACATATTTACTCTCTTAAACAATCAATTATAAAAACACATACTCACTAACCCACCCATACACACAATCATCCACCCATACAGTCTTGCACACATGCTGTCTTCAAAATACATACAAATAGTGAGTCACTCATTCATGCATCTGTGCTCTAAGTAATATCCCCCACCGAACCATACAGACACTGATACTGATACTCAAAAAAACAACTAATAACGCTTATACACACTCATGTAGCTACTAAAATAAAAAACAGAGGTATAGCGATGGACCCTTCCTAATGACAGCACCTGACTACCTTTCTCCCCGAAATATTAAATTGCCCTTAGATTACAAAAGGGAGTTGTGTGCACACTGGCTGGCACCCATCGTTACTGTGCCTATTCCCTAAGGAATCCAAGTATAAGTAAAACAACTGCAAAGGTGCACCACAAGAAACAAGAAATAAGTGCCAATAATATTAACACAAAGAATTTTTCAAAGAAATGTTGATATTCTTCTAGTAATCTTTATTTTCAATTTTCAGAACAACGTACAGCCGACGCGTTTCGTCCCAAGCGGGGACCTCTTCAGGGCTTTTTAATCGTGGTTCGTCACTTTCCGAGCGAGTATACAGAAAGAAAGTCTGGAGAACGTCTTCCCAGACTCCGTATCCCAATATGCAAGATAGTATATATATTTTCATCCAGATGGGTACAGTCAAGATGGAACTGTGGAATTATAATCAATGTGGACAAAGCTTTGCAGGATTCCTAAATAATAGAAGGATATGGTCTCACAACCTGAATGAGTATAAAACCCTTTTCAGTGTTCTGTGATATTTTTACAGAAATCCAAAGGACAGAAAATCCTGTATGTCCCTGGGAAGAGGATGTGGGCACTGAGTTCCAGTAGGCCGTTCGTGTTAAAGCAGCCTGCGCCCATCCACAAAGCCTTCGTCCCGCCGAACCACTCGCAAAGTCGATGTGTTCTCATGTAGCTACTCACCAACCCATGCAGCCACTTATACACAAAGTGACACACAGATACAGATATTTAAATATTTAAACATTACTCGCTAATATATGTATTCACTAGGATACATTTACTAAGTCAGTTAACCAATCAATTTTACACAAAAAAACATCCATTTAGACATTTATTTACCCATTTATTCTTCCATCAACCTTTAGATATACATATATAAAAAATATTTATTTTTCAGAAAGATACACATTCACTGGATGATGTCATCAGTGATGTCATTTGAGATGTCATCAGTGATGTCACTGACCATGTCATGAGTGATGTAATATGTGACGTCATCAGCAGTGCATTGCACGCGCAAGTTATAGTGAGTCCAACTAACAATAACGTGGGAATTTCAATGGTTTTATGCGAGTAAAATTTCCACCTAACTATAACTGGTGTGAAACCCTATGGTTTTTTCAGTGAATTTAATAGGTTTTTTAAATGCTAATTCCTAACTATAACTGGTGTGAAACCTATGTTTTTTTCAGTGAATATATATACATATATATATATATATATATATATATATATATATATATATATATATATAGATATATATATATACATACATGAGTTGCCTCCAACAGAGATTGCCACACCCGGTAAGTTGTAATCCTTTATTCAGAGAGGCACAGCAGCAGCGCAACCAGCGTCTTCACAGCACTGAATGTTAAAGCCAAACGTGTTTCGGGCGTACACTCGCCCTTGATCACTGGCAGAAGGAGGGAGCGGTTTAAGGCAAATCACGTGCAATATAATGTCTCCCGCCCCAGTGGGCGTATGCACGCACTGTATCCTGGTATTTGTGGTTTGCCAAAAGTCTATACACGCCCCAGTGGGCTCCGCTCTCCCTCCACGAATAAAACAATATAAACCCAAGTGGGCATGCTTGGAGCAGTCTGTGTTGCATGCCGTGTCAATACAACTTCTCCGACCGGCTTACCGTTCTTGCAGCTACCTGAATGGTGGGCGCTGCAGACCCGCTCTTTACAGCAGTGGGGCTTTCTCACGGCCAGGCCAGCCGTTCCATAAACATACATGAGTTGCCTCCAACAGAGATTGCCACACCCGGTAAGTTGTAATCCTTTATTCAGAGAGGCACAGCAGCAGCGCAACCAGCGTCTTCACAGCACTGAATGTTAAAGCCAAACGCGTTTCGGGCGTACACTCGCCCTTGATCACTGGCAGAAGGAGGGAGCGGGTCTGCAGCGCCCACCATTCAGGTAGCTGCAAGAACGGTAAGCCGGTCGGAGAAGTTGTATTGACACGGCATGCAACACAGACTGCTCCAAGCATGCCCACTTGGGTTTATATTGTTTTATTCGTGGAGGGAGAGCGGCGCCCACTGGGGCGTGTATAGACTTTTGGCAAACCACAAATACCAGGATACAGTGCGTGCATACGCCCACTGGGGCGGGAGACATTATATTGCACGTGATTTGCCTTAAACCGCTCCCTCCTTCTGCCAGTGATCAAGGGCGAGTGTACGCCCGAAACGCGTTTGGCTTTAACATTCAGTGCTGTGAAGACGCTGGTTGCGCTGCTGCTGTGCCTCTCTGAATAAAGGATTACAACTTACCGGGTGTGGCAATCTCTGTTGGAGGCAACTCATGCATGTTTATGGAACGGCTGGCCTGGCCGTGAGAAAGCCCCACTGCTGTAAAGAGCGGGTCTGCAGCGCCCACCATTCAGGTAGCTGCAAGAACGGTAAGCCGGTCGGAGAAGTTGTATTGACACGGCATGCAACACAGACTGCTCCAAGCATGCCCACTTGGGTTTATATTGTTTTATTCATGGAGGGAGAGCGGAGCCCACTGGGGCGTGTATAGACTTTTGGCAAACCACAAATACCAGGATACAGTGCGTGCATACGCCCACTGGGGCGGGAGACATTATATTGCACGTGATTTGCCTTAAACCGCTCCCTCCTTCTGCCAGTGATCAAGGGCGAGTGTACGCCCGAAACGCGTTTGGCTTTAACATTCAGTGCTGTGAAGACGCTGGTTATAGACCATATATAGTTAGGAATTAGCATTTACAAAACCTTGAAAATTCACTGAAAAAACCATAGGTTATAGACCATATATAGTTAGGAATTAGCATTTACAAAACCTTGAAAATTCACTGCAAAAACCATAGGTTAGAGACCATATATAGTTAGCTGGACATTTTATTGACATAAAACCAATGAAATTCCATATATAGTTAGTTGCACTAACTATATATCGCGCACCCGCAATCCACTGCTGATGATGTCACATATTACATCATTCATGACATGGTCAGTGACATCACTGATGACATCACTGATGACATCTCAAATGACATCACTGATGACATCACTGATAACAACATCCAGTGATTTTTTGTTTCTATAAAGTTTAAATATGTCTTACATATTGAAGAATGAGTGGATGTGTAAGTGTCTGGACGAAGGATTTAGTAGGTGCATGACTGACTGTATGAGTGAGTGATTAAATGTGTCTCACTGAGTGCATGGGTTAGTGACTAAACTGTCTTAATTTGTGCATCATTATGTCTGTTGTTCTGTAAACTGCTGCATGTGTTGATCAGTAGCTATATGAGTAACTAAATGGGTTATTGATTGATTGCCCAAGTATTTGTATGGGAGACTGAGTGTGTGTGTGGCTAGCTGGGAGGTGTGTGACTCTGTGCAGATCAATCTGTACTTGTATCAATGATTGTATAAGAAGGTAAGTATGTGTTAGTATATGTTTGAAAATGTAAGGTGCTCTATGTTTAACTGTATAGACAAGAAAATGGAAGTGTCATTGATTCTTTACAGGACTGACTAGGTGTGTGAGTAACTCCATGGATGAGTGGCAGACTGTGAGTGTCTGTATAGGTGTATGAGTGCATATGATAGTGTTGTAAAGATGAGTGATTGTATGTATGAATGATTGTATGGGTGAATGAGTGAAGGTGTGTGTAGACGTAGCAATCAGTGAGTGCGTATGTAGTAACTAGTATTGGTGTGTCAATGGTTTCAAAAATTATACTCTCTTTTTAACACTGGGTGAAACAGAGGTTATATTAAAATGTGAGGAGATGCATTGTATTGTCACATGAATGATATCATCAGTGATGTGGTCATTGATGTCAAATGAGATGTCATCAGTGATGTCATCAGTGATGTCATTTGAGATGTCATCAGTGATGTCATCAGTGATGTCACTGACCATGTCATGAATGATGTAATATGTGACATCATCAGCAGTGGATTGCGGGTGCGCGATATATAGTTAGTGCAACTAACTATATATGGAATTTCATTGGTTTTATGTCAATAAAATGTCCAGCTAACTATATATGGTCTCTAACCTATGGTTTTTGCAGTGAATTTCAAGGTTTTGTAAATGCTAATTCCTAACTATATATGGTCTATAACCTATGGTTTTTTCAGTGAATTTTCAAGGTTTTGTAAATGCTAATTCCTAACTATATATGGTCTATAACCTATGGTTTTTTAAGTGAATTTCAATGGTTTTTTAATAGCAAATATCATAAGCTGTCGAATGTCAAGTACGTGGTAAGTAAAAACATTTTAGTGTTTATGCACACTGATCTGCTTTGAATGCTGCCCCCCACCCCTCATTTCTATTAGGAGTACTCTCTCTTTGCAGATAGTGAAGGGTAGTTAACGCAGCCCTTTGCCCCCTTTGTAATCCGTCGTGCCTGCTTCTCTCTCCATTTGATTGATTGTTCTCTTTGCTTCATTCTCTATTTACAAACAAGCACAGAGTCGCAATACTCTGTTTAGTCTTTGCAGATAGCGAAAAATCGTGTAAAAAAACAAAAGGAATCGAGCAAAATCAGTAGGCCACTAATGGGATCTCTTTTTGACCTCGCTAAAATAGAAACATTAGGAACAACCTGTTGAAAATAGCAATGCGTATGTACATAAGCGGCGTTCATTTGTGTTCACAGTACCCCTTGTTGATTGTTTCAATCGAGCATTGAATTGTTCGAAGTTGGTTCTCTTAAGGATCTTCTCTGCCTGCAAACGAGGAAGAATAGGAATATTCTCTCTCCCTTTGCAGATAGTGAAGGGTAGGTAACGCAAGCCTTTAACACGTCGTACCTATTTCATTCCTCATTGATTGATTGATTGTCCGAACATTGACTGTTTGGGAATTAGTTCTTTTTGAAGGTATTCCCTGTTTGCAAATAAACGTAGGAAAATCTTTGCAAGTAGTGAAAGGGTACGTAATGCGGACCTTTCTCCCCCGTTGTAATCTGTCATGCCTATCTACTCCCCACTGATTGATGCACCTGTTTCACCCGGACCATTTACTAGAGATACGTCATCTGGCCCGACCAGAGAGCACCCCTAGTGAAAAGGACATATGCAATAATAACGAAGTGATCACTGTATCCTGTTAACAGAAACTTTAGCATGAAAGAACCTGGAAAGAAAAGAATAGGAAAACGAAAATCAGTAGGCCACTGATGAACATGAACTTTTATTAAACAACGAACAAAGAAACGATAACATAACGTAATGATAAAACCTATTAATGTCCTAGAAACAAGAAAACGTTAAAATATGCCAGTGGTGAGAGACCAGAAAAACAGTAAGAGAAACCAAATCACCCCTCGCTGTCCCACCGCCTGCCACGGCAAAAAAATCGATAGACTAGGGAAAATGCAAGTCAGTAGAACATCCGCCCCCACTCTGGAAACTTCCAAGGTGGGGCAGGGTTGCGGCTACGCCCAGCCGGGAGCAGCCCATATAAGGCAGGTCCTGCTGCCACGCCTCGGCCAGGAGATCCTAACGTAGGGTGTAGCCGGAGGAGAGGCCGAGGCCAGCGGGACCCGGCCAGGGGATTGCCTTTACAACGCTGAACAGTTGCAGGGGGGGGGAATGTCTCCTCGACCCTCCCCTCTCTCTCCCAGTCCGGCCGCGGTGGCCCTTGAGAGTTGCAGGTACTCCCGCCACATGCTCTTCCGGTCCGGCCACCAACGGTCGGGGGGCCGAGGACGACGGGATCCGGCTGCAGCCGATAAACCAAGAAACCCGTTCATGGGGCCAGAGCCAGGGGCGTCCGGCCGACATCTACCGGAAGCCCGGCCCGAAGACGGACGGGACACTTCTTCTTTCATGAATAATGGCTGCGACAACACTGGGGGGGGATGTCTTGCACATGCCTCCGACCCCCCCCCCCCCTCGTCCTCATCGCCTGGTCCGGCCATAACAAATCTCAAGCGAGACGCCGTGGGGTGCACTGGGAGGGAGAGACGGTGCGAACAGGCCTCTCCCGCCTCCCCAGGTGGAGGCTTCCCAGCTGCACCCTCAGCGCTCCAGGCGCCCGGAAAAGGGTTCTTCCACTGTGGCCATGCTGCAACGTCTCGCCCGGCAGGGTGGAGCCCGTCCGCTCATTTGACCCCGCGATCGCCAGTAGCTACCGAACTCTCAAAATGGCGGTCGACCTGGCAAGAGCGGGCCCAGCATAAAGAAATGGCCCGGTCACTGGTTGACTCCACCACCGTAGTCCTCCACGACCTTGAAGATTCTAGAGGAGCCGCGGGAGTCTCCGACCCCCGATGGGGAATGACTGCCATGATCGCCCGTGGAGTGACGAAACTGTATCCGCGGGACGTCGGCGCTCCCATGCTGGCGCCAGCCTCACTTTGAATTACTAGAATCCTGCAGACCTCAGTTCCGGTGAAAGCACAGTGTGACCCGGTAGGAAAAATTGTTGCACCCCCTCCCCTTTTTGACTGATAGTTCAAACCACCGATCCTTTCCTTTGCCCTTTTAACGGAACTTTGGACTGCCTCCCCCTCTTTTACATTTTCTAGAGAAAACAAAACATTAACCACTACATTAGCATAGCAGTTGACACCAGAACTGTTTTCAAATTTAAAACCAACAACATCTTCAACAAAATCCTTTTTGTTTCTGCTGTGACCCTGCTACAGCACAGGCATTGTCCCCAGCAGTAATTCTGCGATGCCGGTAAGAATAGCTGTGGTGCCTACTGGACTCACTCACCCCCGCGGCGCCCCACGCCGTTATTTGCTGGGCGGCAACTTACTAGACATCACCTTCGTGCCATCTAGATTTCAGCGCGTTCTGCTGCCTTGGAACTATTCGCACAACAGACCGCTACTGACAAGAATATTTCATTATTGGTGCTGTCAATTTCAATAAATCTATTGGATAATTCAAAAGAAATTGCCACGGTCTCTTCGTTGTTTAAATGTTTTTACTGTTTTTGTTTTGTTGTATATATTTATATGTTATTAAAGTTTTATATTCCTACTACTTTGTTGGAGTGCTATATATTTTTAATGTGACACATAATTGTAAAAACTTTGATGTACCAAGAGTCATTCCTGGAATCTTCCGCTTCAGGCTCGGTCCCCTCCCCAATCACAATACAGGATGGTTTTCAGATAGTAGGAACACGTGTGGTGTGACGGATCTCATCGGGTGTGGGCCTTGATCTACTATAACTCCTTTGAAGAGGGGTGATTCTTTACAGCTGGGGCCATAAACTACATCTGCAGGGCTAGGTGATAGCCTGGACAATCGGACACAGAGGAAGAGGAGTGTCAGAGGGTGCGGTAGTGAATAGGGCGAAAGGGAGGTGTCGGGCGGGCACAGAGTGTGATTCTCAGGGAAGAGCAGCGCAGATGGGGGGAGGTTTATTGCCCATGCATAAGACAGAGAGCGGGGGTGACCAGTGCCTGGGGAAGATGCTTGCGAGGGTGAGGAGCCATGCTACGAATCGACAGCGTGCAGAGAGTGGGTCTGGTCAAGGCATCTAAAATGGCTGCCGTGCACCACAAAAGTGTGGCATTTCAAAAAAGGCAAGATGGCGCAAACAATGTTTTTCAACACTTCCTCATTTCCTTCGAATCGAACGTTAACAGACGTTGGGGCATATTACCAAAGTTAAGCGATATTTATCGCTAACGATGCTTACCAACAAATTTTTTACCGCTAAGCATCGTCAGAAATTATGGAAGATAAACCTTGCTATTATCAAGGTTTATCGCAAATGCGATAATAAACGGCCGCAATGCATGAATATCGCTAAAAACTCAGCGATATTCATGCATTACCGAGCTAATGCTCTTAGCCATGTTATCCACCTCCCATTGGATAACATGGCTAAGAACTGCTCAGGGCAGGTGTTACTTTTTGGAGATATTCGCGCTTAGCGCGAATATCTCCAAAAGTTGGTAATAGGAGATAGATATCTTGCATGTTGTAATGCAAATTATTGTGGTATATGGAACTCATACCATAATCTCTCAGGAAAGCAGAAACTGATCCTTTTGGGACCGCCTGAAAAGGCCTACGGGTGAGGGGTACTCTACTTTGCCCCCTTTTCACGTTCCGAACTATTTTATTTTACTCTCTTCTGTAATTACACAAAATAGCAGCGATAAGATGCATCGGAGACACACAGTGAGAGAAAGGAGGCCGGAGATGAAGAAGAGATGTCAAATACACATTGGAGATAATATAGTGGCAGAAGGGAAGTAAATATGAGTAAACTTACCATGTAACATAAAAATGTTGCACTCTATACTATAAGTCTCATTTTATACTACAATCACTTCGCTACAACCTCATAAATTAAAAATAAAAATGAATAATGTCTCAAACAATTTTTGATTTCTAAATATAAATTTATTCTTCAGAATTTTCTAAATTTGAAAGAACTAGTAACATGTCCTCATCAGCAATGTCCTCATGAAAATTCTGCAATGATGATTCTTGTAACTCTATGGTCTCCAAACATTCGATAAATTCGCCATCAAGAGATTGATCAAAAAAATCATTCAAGTCATCTCCTCCTTGTGACAATACTTCATTATTGGTGCTGTCAATTTCAATCAATGTAGTGGAATCATTCAAGTCATCTCCTCGTGACAATATTTCATTATTGGTGCTCTCAATTTCAATCAATGTAGTGGAATCATTCAAGTCATCTCCTCCTTGTGACAATATTTCATTATTGGTGCTGTCCATTTCAATCAATCTAATGGAATCATACAAGTCATCTCCTCCTTGTGACAATATTTCATTATTGGTGCTCTCAATTTCAATCAATGTAGTGGAATCATTCAAGTCATCTCCTTGTGACAATATTTCATTATTGGTGCTGTCCATTTCAATCAATCTAATGGAATCATACAAATCATCTCCTCCTTGTGACAATATTTCATTATTGGTGCTCTCAATTTCAATCAATGTAGTGGACAATTCAAAAGAAATTGCCACGGTCTCTTCATTGTGAGCCATTTTATTTTGAAATTGCTTGCTGTAAATTGCAGAAAAAAATAATCACTTTCATTTATCGTTTTTAGTAATACATAATATAAAACTAACTTTATCAAGTATTTAGTATAACAGAAGGACTGCAAATAAATAACAGAAAACATTTTTCAAATTATCTTCAAGTGTACAACATAGTTCCCCTTACAAATTAACAACTCACCTTTTTAAAAGTAGGAGAAGTGTTAGTACTGTGTAAATCAAACACCAGAAATTCACCACCAAAAATTCCTCACAAATGTACCTCAGACAGTAGTATCACAAAATGGCTGTGGTTTCCTCTCATTTGACATATATACATAACCAATTAACTTTCATCACACACAAATACAAAACCAAACTAACATTTTAATTGGTTCTAAATTTCAACACTTTCAAATGTGTTTTCCCCATGCAATTTTCCATAGGACATTTACATACGTCTACAGCCTGAATGGCTGAACGGAATTACACCAAACTTGGCAAAATGGTACATCAAACCTAAGAGGTCAGGAAGGATCTACTATGCCCCCTTATGGTCATTTCCCCCTTCGCTTTGGCCTCCTCTTGTCTCTCAATCCTACCGAGAGACAAGATGGCGGCCGCTACGGACTGTTTGGAATGTTGACAGACGCCGGAGAACCAATCAGCTTCGCAAAGCTCCGTAACGCGAAAAGTACGCGAAGCGGAGCGCTGTTACAGATATATATCTTTTTTTGAACGTTAATTTCTCAAAATCCACTGGAGCACATATATTGAGACCTAGCAAAGGCACATCGGGCTACCAGTCCCTAATATTTTGCCAAGTTTCGTGCAAATCCATTCAGCCGTTCGATTATTATTATTATTATTTTTTTTTGCCCCGCGGGGCCCTTTTAAAACCTCCACATCAAACGTAGGGGGTCAGCGAGGATCTACTATTCCCCCTTATGGTCATTTGCCCCTTCGCTTTGGCCTCCTCTTGTCTCTCGATCCTACCGAGAGACAAGATGGCAGCCGCTACGGACTGTTTGGAATGTTTACAGACGCCGGAGAACCAATCAGCTTCGCTTCACAAAGCTCCGTTGCGCGAAAAGTACGCGTACTGGAGCGCTGCCCGGTCCGCTGTTACAGATATATATCTTTTTTTAAACGTTAATTTCTCAAAATCCACTGGAGCACATATATTGAGACCTACAAAAGGCACATCGGGCTACCAGTCCCTACAATTTTGCCAAGTTTCGTGCAAATCCATTCAGCCGTTCGGGCTAAAAGTGAGGCCAACCGCCCTATGGAAAACTCAATGTTAAAAACACGTTTTGGGACCCCCCTTTTTTCTCGGCCCCCCCTTGACGAACCCCCCCCAAATTGTCAAGGGCTGCTCAGAAACAAAATGTGCCATTTTCCTGAAAATTTCAGCCAATTCCGTCCACAAACGCCAAAGTTATTAGACATAGAATTTTCAAAAATCCCATAGAGAAAAAATCCTAACTATATATACCTACTGGCGACAGCCAGTAGGTAATTTATATATATATATATATATATATATATATATATATATATATATATATATATATATATATATATATATATATATATATATATATATATATATATATATATATATATATATATATATATATAAAATTTCTATGGCAAAATGAAACCCCTCATTTTGTTCCTTTTCAAATTAAATGTATTAAGTGTTACCACTTTATTCCAATCAAGATGACTTCAGGTGTGCCATACTTTTGTCATAAGTAAGACTGTTAGCGTTCTAGTTGTTCTTTAGAACACTCTGGGACAGTCTGTCATTGGGCTATAGTTGGGCTACATCTGGCTGATATTTGGGCTACATTTGGGCTCTTTTGTCTCTGGTGGCCATCTTGGGAGACTGCATATCAGAATTTTTTTAATGAAATATAAGAGGATTTGAGAAGTCACTCAAAATGTGCCCTCATTTTTCTTTCTTCAGCACTAATCATAATTTCTATGGCAAAATAAACCCCCTCATTTTGTTCCTTTGCAAATTAAATGTTTTAAATGTTAACACTTTATTCCAATCAAGATGACTTCAGGTGTGCCATACGTTTGTCATAAGTAAGACTGTTAGCGCTCTAGTTGTTCTTTAGAACACTCTGGGACATTTTGCCATTGGGCTATAGTTGGGCTACATCTGGCTGATATTTGGGCAGCATTTGTTTTTTTTTGTCTCTGGTGGCCATCTTTGGGCTACATTGGGCTACATTGGGCTACATTGAGCTACATTTGGGCTCTGACATATATATAGCCCAATGTAGCCCAATATATATTTTTTCAAAGTTAATTTTCGTAAAAACCACTGGAGCATATATCTTGAGACATAGCAAAGGCACATCGGGGTACCAGTCCCTACAATTTTGCCAAGTTTGGTGGAAATCCATTCAGCCGTTCGGGCTAAAAGTGAGTCCAACCGCCCTATGGAAATTAACATGGGGAAAACACGTTTTGGGACCCCCCTTTTATCTCGGCCCCCGCTTGACGGATCCCCCTGAAACTTTCAGGGAAGGGGCGGAGCACAGCGAGGCAAAGTTAAAGAAAATTACAGGCAGATCCCTCATTCGGCGCCAAAGTTATTCCCAATAGAATGTTGTGGATTTCCTATGGAAAACGATCCTAACTATAACTACCTACTGGCAACTGCCAGTAGGTAATATATATATATGTCATCAGTGATGTCACTGACCATGTCATGAATGATGTAATATGTGACATCATCAGCAGTGGATTGCGGGTGCGCGATACATAGTTAGTGCAACTAACTATATATGGAATTTCATTGGTTTTATGTCAATAAAATGTCCAGCTAACTATATATGGTCTCTAACCTATGGTTTTTTCAGTGAATTTTCAAGGTTTTGTAAATGCTAATTCCTAACTATATATCGTCTATAACCTATGGTTTTTTCAGTGAATTTTCAAGGTTTTGTAAATGCTAATTCCTAACTATATATGGTCTATAACCTATGGTTTTTTCAGTGAATTTCAATGGTTTTTTAATAGCAAATATCATAAGCTGTCGAATGTCAAGTACGTGGTAAGTAAAAACATTTTCGTGTTTATGCACACTGATCTGCTTTGAATGCTGCCCCCCACCCCTCATTTCTATTAGGAGTACTCTCTCTTTGCAGATAGTGAAGGGTAGTTAACGCAGGCCTTTGCCCCCGTTGTAATCCGTCGTGCCTGCTTCTCTCTCCATTTGATTGATTGTTCTCTTTGGTTCATTCTCTATTTACAAACAAGCACAGAGTCGCAATACTCTGTTTAGTCTTTGCAGATAGCGAAAAATCGTGTAAAAAAACAAAAGGAATCGAGCAAAATCAGTAGGCCACTAATGGGATCTCTTTTTGACCTCGCTAAAATAGAAACATTAGGAACAACCTGTTGAAAATAGCAATGTGTATGTACATAAGCGGCGTTCATTTGTGTTCACAGTACCCCTTGTTGATTGTTTGAATCGAGCATTGAATTGTTCGAAGTGGGTTCTCTTAAGGATCTTCTCTGCCTGCAAACAAGGAAGAATAGGAATATTCTCTCTCCCTTTGCAGATAGTGAAGGGTAGGTAACGCAAGCCTTTAACACGTCGTACCTATTTCATTCCTCATTGATTGATTGATTGTCCGAACATTGACTGGGAATTAGTTCTTTTTGGAGGTATTCCCTGTTTGCAAATAAACGTAGGAAAATCTTTGCAAGTAGTGAAAGGGTAGGTAATGCGGACCTTTCTCCCCCGTTGTAATCTGTCATGCCTATCTACTCCCCACTGATTGATGCACCTGTTTCACGCGGACCATTTACTAGAGATATCTGGCCCAACAAGAGAGCACCCCTAGTGAAAAGGACATATGCAATAATAACGAAGTGATCACTGTATCCTGTTAACAGAAACTTTAGCATGAAACAACCTGGAAAGAAAAGAATAGGAAAACGAAAATCAGTAGGCCACTGATGAACTTTTTATTAAATAACAAACAAAGAAACGATAACAATTGAATTGAATTGAATTGAAAATTCCATTTGTATAGCGCATAACCACCCGAAGGCCTCGCAGCGCTAGGGACTGAATTCTGTGTGCGGCTGCAGGGAGGGATTAATGCGCTTTTGAGAACAGATGGGTTTTCAATTCCCTCCTAAATGACATCAGGTTGCTGTTTTTCCTGAGGGACAGGGGCAGGGAGTTCCATGCCTTAGCCGCTGAATAGGTGAAAGAGCGGCCGCCCCATCTAGCTCTCTTGATTTTTCCTTTGGTTGCCAGATGCAGTGATGCTGAACGTAGGGTTCTAAGTGGCACATACGGCGGTATTAGAGGGTACAGTACCGCCGGGCCAGTTTGATGAAGGGATTTGTGCAGGATGCACATGGCCTTGAATAATGTTCTTGAGGCCACTGGGAACCAGTGAAGCTCCTTTAGGGCAGTTCTCGCCGACTGCCAGCGAGGAATATTAAACAGTAGGCGGGCGGCGCAGTTTTGAGTGACCTGCAATTTTTTTGTCACTGTTGCCGGGGCCCCAAGATATAAGACATTTCCGTAGTCCAGGCGGGAGAGAATCAGGGCCTGGACCATGACCCTCCTCGCCTGAAATGGGAGCAGCGGGAGCACTTTCCGGAGCATTTTCATTAGCCCCACGCATACCGCGGCAGTGATGGTAGCTTGGGACGAGAAGTCTAGCGCTCTGTCCAACCAGACAATACAATACGTAATGATAAAACCTATTATTGTCCTAGAAACAAGAAACGTTAGAAGTAAGCCCGTAATAAGAAACCTGAAAACATCGCCCCTCACTGCCCCAAAACGTGTCTGTCCCACCGCCTGCCACGGCCAAATAACGCAAACTGGGAAAGATAGAAGTCAGCAGACATCCGCCCCATTCTAGAAACTTCCAAAGGGCAACAGGTTTTCGGCTACGCCCAGCCGGAAGCAACACATATAAGGTGGGTCCTGCTGCCACGCCTCGGAGATCATCACGTAGGGTGTAGCCGGAGGAGAGGCCGAGGCCGAGGCCAGCGGGACCCGGCCAGGGGGATTGACAACGCTGGAGAGTTGCAGGGGGGGGAATGTCCGTGTCCTCGACCCTCCCCTCTCTCTCCCAGTCCGGCCGCGGTGGCCCTTGACAGTTTCAGGTAGTCCCGCCACATTCTCTACCAGTCCGGCCACCAACGGCCGGGGCCGATGGGATCCGGCTGCAGCCGATAAACCAAGGAACCCGTTCATGGGGCCAGAGCAAGGGCGTCCGGCCGACATCCACCGGAAGCCCGGCCCGAAGACGGACGGGACACTTCTTCTTTCTTGAATAATGGCTGCGACAACACTGGGGGGGGATGTCTTGCACATGCCTCCGACCCCCCCCCTCGTCCTCATCGCCTGGTCCGGCCATAACAAATCTCAAGCGAGACGCCGTGGGGTGCACTGGGAGGGAGAGACGGTGCGAACAGGCCTCTCCCGCCTCCCCAGTGGAGGCTTCCCACCTGCACCCTCAGCGCTCCAGGCGCCCGGAAAAGGGTTCTTCCACTGTGGCGATGCTGCAACGTCTCGCCCGGCAGGGTGGAGCCCGTCCGCTCATTTGACCCCGCGATCGCCAGTAGCTACCGAACTCTCAAAATGGCGATCGACGTGGCAAGAGCGGGCCCAGCATAAAGAAATGGCCCGGTCACTGGTTGACTCCACCACAGTAGTCCTCCACGACCTTGAAGATTCTAGAGGAGCCGCGGGAGTCTCCGACCCCCGCAGACACCCCCGATGGGGAATGACTGCCATGATCGCCCGTGGAGTGACGAAACTGTATCCGCGGGACGTCGGCGCTCCCATGCTGGCGCCAGCCTCACTTTGAATTACTAGAATCCTGCAAACCTCAGTTCCGGTGAAAGCACACTGTGACCCGGTAGGAAAAATAGTTGCACCCCCTCCCCTTTTTGACTGATAGTTCAAACCACCGATCCTTTCCTTTGCCCTTTTACCAGAACTTTGGACTGCCTCCCCCTCTTTTACATTTTCTAGAGAAAACAAAACATTAACCACTACATTAGCATAGCAGTTGACACCAGAACTGTTTTCAAATTGAAAACCAACAACATCTTCAACAGAATCCTTTTTGTTTCTGCTGTGACCCTGCTACAGCACAGGCATTGTCCCCAGCAGTAATTCTGCAATGCCGGTAAGAATACCTGTGGTGCCTACTGGACTCACTCACCCCCGCGGCGCCCCACGCCGTTATTTGCTGGGCGGCAACTTACTAGACATCACCTTTGTGCCATCTAGATTTCAGCGCGTTCTGCTGCCTTGGAACTATTCGCACAACAGACTGCTACTGACGACCCACCCCCAGGCAACATCTTCTGAATTTTCATAATTTGAAAGAACTAGTAACATGTCCTCATCAGGAATTTGCTCATGAAAAGTCTGCAATGATGATTCTTGTAACTCTATGGTCTCCAAACATTCCATAAATTCGCCATCAAGAGATTGATCAAAAAAATCATTCAAGTCATCTCCTCCTTGTGAGAAAATTTCATTATTGGTGCTGTCAATTTCAATAAATGTATTGGATAATTCAAAAGAAATTGCCACGGTCTCTTCGTTGTTTAAATGTTTTTACTGTTTTTGTTTTGTTGTATATATTTATAAGTTATTAAAGTTTTATAATCCTACTACTTTGTTGGAGTGCTATATATTTTTAATATGACACATAAATGTAAAAACTTTGATGTACAAAGAGTCATCCCTGGAATCTTCCGCTTCAGGCTCGGTCCCCTCCCCAATCACAATACAGGATGGTTTTCAGATAGTAGGAACACGTGTGGTGTGACGGATCTCATCGGGTGTGGGCCTTGATCTACTATAACTCCTTTGAAGAGGGGTGATTCTTTACAGCTGGGGCCATAAACTACATCTGCAGGGCTAGCTGATAGCCTGGACAATCGGACACAGAGGAAGAGGAGTGTCAGAGGGTGCGGTAGTGAATAGGGCGAAAGGGAGGTGTCGGGCGGGCACAGAGTGTGATTCTCAGGGAAGAGCAGCGCAGATGGGGAGAGGTTTATTGCCCATGCATAACACAGAGAGCGGGGGTGACCAGTGCCTGGGGAAGATGCTTGCGAGGGTGGGGAGCCATGCTACGAATCGACAGCCTGCAGAGAGTGGGTCTGGTCAAGGCATCTAAAATGGCTGCCGTGCACGACAAAAGTGTGGCATTTCAAAAAAGGCAAGATGGCGCAAACAATGTTTTTCAACACTTCCTCATTTCCTTCGAATCGAACGTTAATTACGTAATTATATATATATATTTTATATATATATATATATATATATATATATATTACCTACTGGCGGTCGCCAGTAGGTATATATAGTTAGGATTTTTTCCCTATGGGATTTTTGAAAATTCTATGTCTAATAACTTTGGTGTTTGTGGACGGAATTGGCTGAAATTTTCTGGAAAATTTAACATTTTGTTTCTGAGCAGCCCTTGAAAATTTGGGGGGGGTTCGTCAAGGGGGGGCCGAGAAAAAAGGGGGGTCCCAAAACGTGTTTTTAACATTGAGTTTTCCATAGGGCGGTTGGCCTCACTTTTAGCCCGAACGGCTGAATGGATTTGCACGAAACTTGGCAAAATTGTAGGGACTGGTAGCCCGATGTGCCTTTTGTAGGTCTCAATATATGTGCTCCAGTGGATTTTGAGAAATTAACGTTTAAAAAAAGATATATATCTGTAAGCGCGCTACGGTCCGCGCCCCGGTTCGCGGACCGGGGCGCGTACCGGAACTTCGCGTAGCGAAGCTGATTGGCTCTCCGGTGTCTGTCAACATTCTAAACAGTCCGTAGCGGCCGCCATCTTGTCTCTCGGTAGGATTGAGAGACAAGAGGAGGCCAAAACAAAGGGGGAAATGACCATAAGGGGGCATAGTAGATCCTCCCTGACCCCCTAGGTTTAATGTGGAGGCTTTAAAAGGGCCCCGCGGGGCAAAAAAAAATAATTTTTTTTTTGTTTTTTTTGCGTGGGTAGCGTACGCGAACCGGGAAGCGTTCTGGGCAGCGTTCTACAATGAAAAAAGAATGAGAGACTTTTCAAATGCAGTATGTTAATTGATTGTTGGTTTTGTTGATTATTTTTTATTTTCTTTATTTTTTAAGCATTTTTTTTTATTGTGATTGTGTTTCATAATTTATTAAACTTTCTAACATTTCATTGTCAGAAATTTCATAATTATCATGGAATATACATTGTAGTCTCTGAGGGTGTAAAATGTCCTCATTTGCAAGGAGGTTATCTACTGCTTGTACACATTGCAGTAGTTCATTGTCCCAAGTTTCATCGAAAAATTCAATGTCAATTTGATCAATTGTATCAATCAATTCTTGGCTGCTCTCTTGCAGGTCCATTTCAAAAGAAACTTGGTTTTCGCCTTCCATTTTGCCTGAAATTTGGATTAAAAAAATATATATTAGTAGAGATAGGGCAATGTTGGGAATAATTTTAGATAGGCATTTTTTATCAGTGAATTTATCTTTGGGCAGTGTATAGTATCAGAGTGGAAGTAGGAATTTAAAAAAGTGTATGTGATTTAACGTAAGTAAATTCATAATTATACAAGAGAAGCCTAACTCCATCCATAACTATAACAGAGAAGTCTCTCTAAATCTATAACTACTACAGAGGGATAGTATATATCTATCAGAAAAAGTTTACCATATTAACTTATAGTGCACAATATACTTCAGTTTTAAAAATAAAAACTTACCTTTAGCAAAAAGTTGAAGGAATTAGTGAAAATACTATTGAAATGTACAGCAAGAAGTAGTAGTCAAAATGGCTGTGTTTTCTTCTCTTCCTTTATATATATTCAGGTATATAACCAATGAAATGTCAGGTAAAAAAAGTAGAAAATGAAAGTAACATTTTCATTGGTTGTCAATTCCAACACTTCAGATGTGTTTTGTGAAGTAATTTACCTCAGGGTATTTAGAGAGGTCTACAGGCTAAATGACTAAATGGAATTCCAATCAAATTTGTGAAAATGGTAGGGATTGGTATGTAGTATGAGCTAATCTATATTTGGTGAAATTGTCTCCAGTGGCTTTTCTGTGAACTACTTTCCCACCTTTTTTGATGGTGCGCTTCCCAGGGAGCGACCCGGTACGCGAACCGGTGAGCGCCCCGGTACGCGAACCTTAAGCGTTACGGGAGTCCACCATTTTGTGTTTCGGTCGAATTAAGATACAAAATGGAGGGCAAATAATGTTCAGAAGGGGTAGAAGGGGGCACGGTAGACTTATCTTGACACCCTACGTTTTGTGAGGGTGGCTGAGGAGGCTTATATGTGCGGAAAAAAAACATTTTTTTTTTAAATTTCGCGAGGTTAGCTCCCGGTTCGCGTACCGGGTAGCGCCCCGGGGAGCGTACTTTGTTGAAAATTAGTGAAAAATGTTAGAGTAAAATAATAATTGTGAGTGATTAGATGTAGGGTAGCTCTGAGAAGAGCTTTTGGGTTTATGGTACATTTAGGTACTTATAAGTAGGTACCAATGCACATTCTTAAATTCAGAGTGAAAACTCTGTTGCCCTCATCTGAGAAGTGAACTCCATCTCCTCTGTAGATATCTTGCATGTAGTAACGCAAGTTATTGTTGTACAGGGAGCCCATTCCATGGTCTCTCATGTAAGCTGAAACAGATTTGTTTACATGCTTCCTCGACTTCTCAATTTGTGGACAAAATTGGTTTGACCACCTCCATTTCTGTCTTTGGCATATATTTGAATATACCAAGGCAGTCTGAGGAAAAAGTGCCATCAATTGCTCAAAGGTGTCCTTTAAAAGCATTTCCAGACCTACCCCAGTCAAAGTGCCCAAGTCATTACCTCCACAGTGCACAATTAACAGGTCAGGTTTGGGCAAATGCATAAAGGTTTTCACCAATGGTATCAATTGGTGACATTTTAATCCTCTGTGGCCAAACCACTTAATTTCCACATCTTGTAAATTGAGGTTAGGTAAATTCCTGTTTTCAACGTACCTTTGAGCCCAGTGAATATAACTATGTCCAACAATCCAGACAGAAAACATGGTGAGAGAAGGTTCTCCTGCAGTCAGATGAAGTGTGGCAATGAAATGGCAGTTGAAAAAATGAGAGTTTAAAATGAAAAAAACTGTGGAGTTTCTGTGTTCATGAAGCAGTAACAGTGATTGGTGGATTTTGATTGCTGAAAACAGAAAGTTAGGGTGCACGGATGTGTTCTTTGAAAGATGTATTTTGAATGGTCAATAAAAAATCATTAAATGAAAGAATGCACTGGATATGCAGGTGCACTGAGAGTTCAGAGTTCAATTGCAACAAAGTTGTGTGAACTTGCAAACACCAGAAGTCTTCCAATGAGGTGGTTGCCATGCAGAAAAGGCATGAAATGGCAGAGGGGGGAAGGGTTTTCATTTGAAAAAAAGTGAGGGAAGAGTTTTGATTGGGTGACATGAGAGATATGTGTGAAGAATTACAGCATTTCTGTGCTTTTGATAGCTGCAGACTCTGGAGTGCATACCTTTTGCTCTGCTGAAGACAAATTGGTGTGTTTCTGAGACTGTTTTCAAACTCAAAGTATTTGCTAAGGTGAGAAAATATTTCTTTAATTTAGATAGAGAATAGTGTGCTTTAAGGAGAAAATTATGAATTATGTGGCGCAAATTGCTTGTAAATATGATCCCACATGTGCATGGAAAATTTAGATTTTGAATGTTTGTGTTACATAGCCATGTTAAAAGTGATACAAACATGCTGCAAAGGCAATCAAAAAACGCTTTTATGTGTCTTAAGGACATTTTAAGTAATTTTCCCATGTGCAGTGTTTTGAAATTATGATTTGAAAATCGTTTTTGGGGAAAAGGAATTGTTTTTAAATTTATGACAAGGACATAATGGTGTATGCTTCTTTATACGGCAATTGACTGTCCCTGATGTTATTTTTCCCATTTTAATGTAAGACCTTTCTCTGTGGCGCAAGTTGCTTGTAAATATGCTC
The DNA here is from genome assembly GCF_964261635.1 of Lissotriton helveticus. Classification (NCBI taxonomy): domain Eukaryota; kingdom Metazoa; phylum Chordata; class Amphibia; order Caudata; family Salamandridae; genus Lissotriton; species Lissotriton helveticus. The sequence goes on along the minus strand of NC_136067.1, from coordinate 1,033,449,745 downwards.
CGACCTGTGCATGGGAAATTTAGATTTTAAATGTTTGTGTTACATAGCCATGTTAAAAGTGACCCAACCATGCTGGAAAGGCAATAAAAAAACACTTTCATGTGTCTTAAGGACATTTTAAGTAATTTCCCTGTGGGCAGTGTTTTCAAATTATGAATTGAAAATCGTTTTTGAGGTAAAGGAATGTTGTTAAAATTTATGTGCGCCATATGCCCACAAATTTCGTTTTCAGGGGTGCAGCAGGGTGTTCTTGAGACACCCCTGCACCTTTGGAAAAATTCCTAATTTGCGATGAGCTAATTGCTAATCGCAAATTGCACCTTCATTCCTATGGGCCTCCTGCTCCATGGAAATGAATGGGTAATTTGCAATTAGCAATTTGCTCATCGCAAATTAGGAATGGTAAAGAATCGCTATTTATTCCTTAAAATTCGCTATTTTGGAAATGCAAAATAGTTATATGATACATATGGCGGTTAATGTCTAACAAGATAAGAAGCTTAGGGATACATTTATGATGACTGGCGCAATGAACTGGACATCACTTACTTCATTGGTAGAGCTTTACATGTATTATGTCCTCTGTATTCTTCATCAAGTGTAACTTTAATCTGCAATCCTGAGTAGGCCTCACCTTAAACAAACCTCTGGATAGGCCACACCTTATCGTCATCCTGAATTAATCATTTAAAATGCTAGGGACAGATTTATGATAGGTGTATGCCTCTTTTGTGCCACTTACAAAACACTGTCCACGGGGAAATGACTTAAAATGTCCTTAAGACACATGAATGTGTTTTTTTAAAGCGTTTGCATTTTTTTGGGGTGACTTTTAACATGGCTATGTGACTCAAACAGTCAAAATCTAAATTCACCATGCACAGGTGGGAGCATATTTACAAGGAATGTGCTCTATGGGGAAAGGTCTTATAATGTAATATGGGAAAAATGACATCAGTGACACTGAAATGCCTTATAGAGAAGCATACACCATTATGTCCTTGTCATAAATTTTTAACCATTACTTTTCCCCAAAAACGATTTTCAAATCATAATTTGAAAACACTGCACATGTGGAAATTACTTAAAATGTCCTTAATTCAAAATTTGCTATTCCTTATTTTGCGATTGCACTGAAGGATTTGCAAATTTTGCGATTCCTTAAATGCAATGTATCAAACAAAAAATATGTAAAAAATGATATTAAGGATTTGGAAACTACCACCAACTTCTAATTTGTGGTAATTTGCGAATTCTTTTCAAAAAGCATTTTTTTCCAAAAAACAAAAGGTGCCATATGACGCCTATACATGTCCTTAGGGCATGTATGTGTGCCATATGCCCCCAAATTTCTTTTTCAGGGGTGTAGCAGGGTGTTCTTGAGATACCCCTGCACGCTTGAAAAATGTCCTATTTTGTGATGAGCTAATTGCTAATCGCAAATTGCAACCTTCATTCCTATGAGCCTCCTAGCCCATGGAAATGAATGGGTAACTTGCAATTAGCAATTTGCTCATTGCAAATTAGGAATGGTAAAGAATTGCTATTTATTCCTTAAAATTTGCTATTTAGGAAATGCAAAATAGTTTGATGGTACATATGGTGGTTCATCTGTAACAAGATAAGAAGCTTAGGGATACATTTATGATGACTGGCGCAATGAAGTGGACATCACTTACTTCATTGGTAGAGCTTTACATGTATTATGTCCTCTGTATTCTTCATCAAGCGTAACTTTAATCTGCAATACTGAGTAGGCCTCACCTTAAACAAACCTCTGGATAGGCCACACCTTATCGTCATCCTGAATTAATCATTTAAAATGGTAGAGACAGATTTATGATAGGTGTATGCCTCTTTTGCGCCACTGTGCGTCACTTTTATGATGCAGCGGCGGTGCAAAAGATTTGCTATGAGGCGACAACATTACAAATTGATGCATTTAGGCAGATATGTCATGGTGTAAAAAAAACGTACCACATGAAACCGATGCAGCAGTGATGCAAAAGATGCACCATGTCGCAAGACAGGCCTCACTTGGGGCCATATGTATCAAGCTAATTAGCATTCGCAAAGATCAAAATTCTACGAATTTCGGCCTTTGCGAATGTTAATTAGACAAATGGTATGTATCAAACAAGTTTGATGCAAAATAAGGAGTAGCAAAATTTGCTATTCCTTATTTTGCAATTGCACTGAAGGATTTGCAAATTTTGTGACTACTTAAATGCAATGTATCAAACAAAAAATATGTAAAAAATGACATTAAGGATTTGGAAACTATTGTGGTAAATTGGTGGTAATTTGTGAATTCTTTTCAAAAAGCTTTTTTTCAAAAAAACAAAAGGTGCCATATGACGCCAACACATGCCCTTAGGGCATGTATGTGTACCATATGCCCCCAAATTTCTTTTTCAGGGGTGCAGCAGGGTGTTCTTGAGACACCCCTGCACCCTTGGAAAAATTCCTAATTTGTGATGAGCAAATTGCTAATCGCAAATTAAACCTTCATTCCTATGAGCCTCCTAGCCCATGGAAATGAATGGGTAACTTGCAATTAGCAATTTGCTCATTGCAAATTAGGAATGGTAAAGAATTGCTATTTATTCCTTAAAATTCGCTATTTAGGAAATGCAAAATAGTTTCATGCTACATATGGCGGTTCATCTGTAACAAGATAAGAAGCTTAGGGATAGATTTATGATGACTGGTGCATCACCAGGGATGTGTCAGTCATCCTGCGCCGCTGTTCCGCCACCCATGGTGTGCTGCATTTAGAATGCGGGGCATCATGGGGCAAAAATGGCACAGATGCGTGACGTATCTGTGCTGTAAAGGTAGTGATTGCTGGAGTTGTATCGCAAGTGCGATGCAGCTCAAGCAAGGCTCAGGGGTGCCCCATCTCCACAATGTTGCGTCAAGACCTATGCCTGCTTAAAGCAGGCGCAGGGTTTTGACGAAGCTTTCTCCTATCTGATTGTAAATACGGCACACCATGGGTGGCAGAGTAGTGGTGCACGTTAACTGGTGCATGCCTGGGGATGTGCCATTTAACATAAATCTGCCCCTTTACATTTAAGTATGTGCAGGACACACAGAGTCGGTGAGGCTTATCCAAGGTTAAGAAGAGATGAGTCCTGTTCACTGAAAATTTAGACATAGTCTTCACCTGCTCAGCATTGATGGACATGGCTAAATAATAGCTGCAAAATATTACTCTTGTTAAACAATTTTACTATTATAATCTCTGAGATTTGTCTCTTACTCTGCAACATCTCATTGTTGTTATCTTTCTTTAAAGATAAAGACAACCTCAACATGAGCGACAATCTGCAATCAGTTGATTTTGACCTCATCATTGAACTTGTAATTGAAACATCAGTGGATGTTGATCCCTTGGATGATTTAAATCCTGAGGATGAAGAAGAGCGTGATGAGGATGCAGATTTGTCCGAATTATATGACATAGGATGGGAAGCTGACCTGCTTGAGCCTATGGAAATATAAACATTTATTTTTACAATTTATAATTAATAAAAAGTAAAAAGGTAAACCGTTTAATTTAAAAATAAAGACACCTTCAAAAGCAGGTTATGTGTAGTGTCTTCAATAAAATATTAAAATATGCTCATAAAATTAGATCAGATTCACATATAAAATAGCACAGGTAACATAAATATAAATGTCATTTCTTTTCTGCTATTTCTGTATTGTAAATTTGCAAGGACTAAAAAATCTTCTATTTAAAATGTCAAGTAGTGTGTTAAGTTTTTGATCACTGTTATTGTTTTACTGTTTGGTAATAATGGTTAATAACATTTTTTATTATATTTTACCACAGATTCAACTGCAGATCATTTCAAGATTTCACCATGCCAACAATAGAAAGACAGAGAAAGGCTGCAAAACGTCAAAGACAGCAGGTGAAAGAAAATAAGCAGCAGTCCTCTAACAAAAAGATTTGTCAAGTCACGAAGAAAGCACCGGGTAAGAGCACAAAATATTTCATAAGAAATATGTGTAGTAAAAAAAATATTACTACAGAAAATGTTTCAGTCCATAAAACGAGAAGGAATTCAAATGGAAAGGAAAGGCCAATGAAAAATGTTACTGCTAGAGCAAGAGATAACTCTGTGCATGATAGTAGAAGGAAACAACAGTTTAGGGAGATTCGTAAACGAATGTTCCGCAACAGGATAATTGGCAATTTGTTAAAAAATATTAAGAAAGGTCAACAGAAACTGGTTTTTTATAAGAGAAAAAAAAAAGTTGAGAAAGTTATTGATCAGGCATTTGAAATTAAACGTAAGTTATTTATTTTGATAATCAATAGAATTAGGAAGCTAAACAAGGCAATTTATGATTTCAAAAGAAATAGTAGATGGAAGAGAATAGTTAATCGTAGTAATTTTTGTGAAGTTTTTTCTGGAGAATGGATGCATAGTTCAAGCTGTGAGGCATTTTTTAATGAGGAGAGTTATTTCCAGGATAATGATTTGGTGCATGCAGTTGACACCAGTGGTCGTGCTTATGAAGTGAAAGATGGTTGTCCAGTTGAAAAAGAAAAACTTGTGACAACAGAGGCAGAAGAGGTGTTAGGTAATGAGGTTTTAGGAAGACGTGCTAAGGGTCCTGTGTACACCTGGAAGTGTAGTAGTATTTGCAGTGTGCGAAAGGATTCCATCAATTTGCTTTGTGATTTTGTACGGTCATTTAATAAGAAAAGTTTGAAGCAGAAAATAAGGTTGTTGCAAGAATTAGATCCTTGCAGAGTAAGAGAAGTGACAGGTTTGCATGGTCATTCACTGGCTTGTCTTTCCAGGAGAGTATGCCAGAGTGTTTTTCATCATTTCAGGATGCTAGCAGTGCATCATAATAAAGTGAGGAAATTAGTTAGAATGTTGTATTATGCTAAGAGTCCAGCAATTATGCTTAAACATTTATGCGCTGCTCTTTTGCATGGTTCTGAAATAGATGTGAAGAATATATGTGAAGAAATTGAGTTTTGTTACTTTGGAAGTAAAGAGGAGAATGTTGAAATTGAGCAAGAAGAAGAGGGTCATGTGGAAGATAGTGTACAGGTTTCCAGTACAGATAATTTCCAGAGGGAAATTGCGACGTTTGAGGTGAAATCAAGTGAGAGGCCTAATTTCACTTGTGTGTGTTGTTGACGCACTTATTATAAGAATCAGACTAAGTTAGTGGATTTATATGCAAAAAGTGAAAGGGAAAATAATAGTGAATGGAAGGATTTCGCAACATACTTGATGGTAGAAAATTGTTTTGATTTGGGATTGGATCAACGTGTGTGTAGTTATTGTTGTTGCAAATTAAATCAAAACCAGATGCCTGCTAGAGCAGTTCATAATAATCTGGAATTGGTTGAGATTCCTTCTGAATTGAAGGATTTAAATACTTATGAATCTATTTTGATTCAAAGTATCCATCCCTTTCAGGCTATTGTAAGAATGGAGCCAAAGACAGGGAAATTGCCTCCATCAGATTTACAGAGAGGATTAAAGGGAAGAGTTGTTTATTTGCCTCTAGATTTGAAGAAAAACATTAACACAATTGGAGTAGAAAAAGTGGAAGAGGAACCTCTGGTTATCTTAGTTAATGGGGTTCCGACAAAGAATAAGAAAATATGGCAAGATTTAGTAGATGTTAGGAAAGTTAAAAAGGCAACATTGTATTTGAAAAAAAATAATAAATACTATAAGAATGTATATGTTGCAGAAGAGGAAGTAAGTGAGGAAGAGGATAGCGATTTGTGTGCTGGTCAAATTGAGAAAGTAGAACCCTCTACTAGTGAAGAAATATATGAACATTATAGTGTTCATCCTTTGCATTCCAAGGAAGTCATGGGGAATGCTATTGAGTTGTTTCAAATGAAACAAGCCAAAGGGAGTCCCATTAGTGTTTGGGAGGAAAGTTTGGAAGCTCGGTGTTTCCCACAGCTTTTTCCAACAGGTCAGGGAGGAAGATATGATGAGCGACCTCATCAAATTCCTGCTTCTGAATACCGGACTTTGCGATTGTATGCAGAAGATGCTAGGTTTCGACAATGCATTCCTTATTTGTTTCATCTCCTGTTTGAAAGCGATCTGTCTGGACTGTCATATGCAGTGAACCACATCTTGAAAAGTGGTATACACATGCAAAACATCTCGGCAAGTGACTTTATGGATAAAGTCAATGTCCAAGACAGTATTTTGGATTCTCACCTGATTAATCTCATGGCGTGTCAGCGTGGTACTAATGAGTACTGGTACCGTCGTCATGGTGATTTAAAATGTATGTTGAGGAACTTAGGTACTCCCACATGGTTCCTCACTCTGAGCTGTGCCGAGTATGGCTGGGAAGACTTACTTGAATTTCTACGAGAGGCAAATGCTAACGTAGATAACATCGAATTCAAGACACCCGGAGAACTGTGCTCTTTGGATCCAGTCAATGTATGTAGGTACTTCAATCATAGATTTGAAGCTATGATGTCTTTCATCATGAATAAGAAGAATCCACCTTCTGGAGAGGTGTTGGATTTCTTCTGGAGAAAGGAGTACCAAGCAAGAGGTGCTCCTCATATACATATGTTGCTGTGGATCAAGGATGCACCTAAATTTGGAACGGATCCAGAAGACTCAGTGATGAGTTTCATCCAACAGTATTCTACGTGTGCTGTTCCAAACGCAAAGGAGAAGAAAAGCCTAAGAGAAAAAGTTCTGCGTTTCCAAAGCCATCGATGTGGAAAGTACTGCCGTCGTAAATTCCGAAACAAGGACAAGTTCTACACTAAATGTCGTTTCGGCTTTCCACGACCGGTGATTTCTAAAGGAAGAGTAAACAGTTTGATGTCTTCGCTGCGACACAATGTCATGAAGAAATCACCTAAAAACACTTACAATTTGAAGAGGAATGAAGAGTCCAAGTACATCAACGACTACAACCCGGTGATTTTGTCCATGTGGAATGCTAACATGGATATACAGTTTGTGGCTGATAACTGTATGGCTGTGGCTCGGTATGTGACGTCTTACATCACCAAAAAAGAGAAGACAGAATTGAAGGATATGTGGGAGGACATTTCCCATGAAAAGAGCCTCAGCAAGAAGTTGTACAGTTTCAGTCTGAAGATGTTGTCGCATCGAGAAATCGGAGCGTACGAATGTTCTGACCGGTTGTCTTCAGCAAGTCTCTATGCCAAGTCCAGGAGTATCGTTTGGGCGAGTCTTGGTCTTGCAGCAACGCGTAATCGAGTTCTCAAACCTGTGCGGGAAATTGAGTATTTGGCGGAAAAGGAGCCAAACAGTACAGACATTTTGAAGACAAACATGTTGGATACATATTATCCAAATCGAAGCAGTCACCTCGAGAATGTTTGTCTGTATGAGGTTCTGCAAAATTACATATTCAAGAGGAACATCAAAGAAGATACTGAGAAAGGAGTGTATGCTGTAATAGGAAGTGAGGGATGTCTGGTCAAGCAAAGAAAATGCCACTTGGTAAACCATCGAAAATTGAGTGGCGAATCTCCTGAAAAAAAGGAGTTTTTCTATTTAGCACTTTTGCAACTTTTCAAGCCTTGGCGTGCAGAAGAGGAACTGCTTGGAGATTTCCTCTGTTACGAAGACTCTTTCAATGCCGCCAAGGAGACCATAGAATGTCCTGCTTTTCCCAAATATGTAGAAATGTTGAATGCGGAAATTGAGCAGGAAGCAACGATTGCAGCCGAGATTGCCAGAGACAGTTCTCAGGACAGTCAGAGTTCTGCTTCATTGAGTCAGGATCCACTAGGAGGACCTGTTATTGAAAATGAAGCTGCCACTGCTATGAATGAAGTGGAAAGAGCCATGGCACATGCTCAAGAGGATGCGGTTAACTTAGAAGAGTTGGAAAGACAACTCAACGTTGAGCAGAGGAAAATATATGACGAAGTTACCATGCAAATTGATCATGGATTAAGTCATGATAAGAAAGAGTGCTCATGTACGTCGTTGAAGCCTGTCCGACTGTACGTGAGTGGAGAAGCGGGAACTGGAAAAAGTTTCCTCATTAAAGCAATTTCATGCTATTTGCAGGAAAGGACAGAGTCATCGCTGTCTTGTGTTGTCACTGCTCCAACTGGACTGGCAGCACATAATATTAAAGGGATTACTTTACATCGTTTACTGATGCTGCCAGTGGAGCATGACAACAAATTACAATATCACAAGCTATCTGGAGATGCTTGTTTTGAAGTTTCAAGAATCTTGAGGAAAATGAAACTTCTTATCATTGACGAAGTAAGCATGGTTTCCAATGTCATGCTTGCCTTTGTGCATTTGAGGATGCAAGAAGTTCTCAAAACAGAGTATGATGTGTTATTTGGTGGCAAACACATCATTGTTTTCGGAGATCTTCTGCAGCTGACACCAGTGAAAGGGCAACCTGTGTTCAAAATGCTCACGCATGAAGATACCAGGAAGTGCCTAGGCAGCATTGGCAACGTCAATATATGGTTAAACTTCAATTATGCTGAACTGCATGAAAATATGCGTCAGGCGAAGGATGACGTTTACAAGACTATTCTACAAGATGTTAGAATTGGAAAAGTGACCGAGCATGGGAAAGAAGCTTTACATGCACGATTACTGTCAAATTTATATCCAGAACAAGATGTTGTGCCTGAGAATATTTTTCAGAAAATTACTGAGAAGAAATCTGGAATATGTTTGATGCCAACTCTTGCAGAATGTGCCAAATTTAACAACAAAATGTTGCATTTAGAAAAGCAAGAGATTGTGAAACTGGAAGCTATTGATAGAGTAGAGCATATGGGATCAACAATTATTTTGTCTGAGAATCTGAAAACAAAATTGGATTCATTAGAGAAGAGTATATCTAAAACTGCAGGTTTTGAAAAGACTCTGAATGTGTGCTTGAACTGCCGTATAATTTTAAGAAGGAATTTACATGTTGAAAGAGGTCTGGTAAATGGATCAATGGGTAATGTTGTTGATTTTGTGAAATACAGAAATAGAGATGGAATTGAATTTTTAAAAATTAAATTTGATGGCATTGAGGAAGTACAGCTAATTGCTCGTTGTTCTGCTAGATTTTTGCTTGTAAAAGACTTATATGTTCGCCGTAAGCAGTTTCCTGTTTGCTTGGCATATGCGGTGACAATTCATAAATCGCAAGGTTTAAGTGTAGACAGTGCATTGGTGAATATTGGCAGTTCTGTGTTCAAGGAGGGTATGGCATATGTGGCATTGTCACGAGTTAGAACTTTATCGGGATTGTACTTGATTGAGTGTGATGTCACAAACATTTGTGCGGATCTAGATTGTGTTAAGGAATACAATAGGTTAAAAAGAGAGTATGCGCCACATTTGCCTCAGTATCCTTTGTTTGAGAAACGTGTGGTAGGCCGGAAACGAAGAAATGAGAACAATACTGGGGAGGTTGTAGCAAAAAGACAAAAAGTCAATGAACCTAAAATTACAAGCAGAAACAAAAAGGATTCTGTTGAAGATGTTGTTGGTTTTCAGTTTGAAAACAGTTCTGGTGTCAACTGCTATGCTAATGTAGTGGTTAATGTTTTGTTTTCTCTAAAAAATGTAAAAGAAGAGATTGTGGTCAATTCTGATCAAAGATTTTGCAGTTTGTTAAATTCTGTGTTAGAGAAATGTAGCACTGATAGAAGAAACATAGAAAGTGTGTCTGAAATTCGAAATCTGTTAGACAGATGTTCAGGCCAAACACAATTCTCTCAAAATATTCAGCAAGATTGTCAGGAGTTTTTAATGTATATGCTTGATGTATTACATGCTGAAGGTGTAGATGTAGATCAGCTGTTTGGGCTTTCTTATCAATGGCAGCATGACTGCGAGAACTGTATGGTATCAAGTACTACTAGTGTAGACTCAGAAAGATTTATATATTTAACTTTGCCAGACAGTAAATCAGTCTCCTTTAATAAGCTAGTAAAAGCAGCTGATCACAACATGGAGTGTAGCCAATGTAAATCTGAAATGATGTCCACATTATTTATACGAACATATGGCCAGTATGTCATTTTAATGTTCCAACGATGTAGGCCTGATGGAACAAAATTGACAACTTTAATTAAAAATTTTGTAGCTTCGCAGTTGTCAATATCAGGAAGGACTTTTGTAACTGCAGCAATTATATATCATGACGGCCCTTCAATAACATCAGGACATTACACAGCTTATTTAAAGTCTAGAAATGGCTGGTCATTCTGCAATGATTCTGTTTTAATTTTCAAAAAAAAATTGCCGTATGACCTTAAAAACTCTTACCTGGTGTTTTTAAAACCAAAATTGTAGGGAAATAATCTCGGGATGTGCTCTGTGGAATTTCAAGAAGTTCTAATGGCTCCTACACAATTTGGCCTTGAGGATAAGTGTAGTTCAGAGACATAACTTCTAACCATAGGACTGGACGTCATGGAGAAATACGTGCACTTTCAATGAGTTCAGAAAAACTGTTTCTTTTTATAAGCTAATTGAAGCAGCCAATCAAAACATAGAGTAGAGGGAATGTAAGTATGCAATGCTGTCTACTGTTTTACATTGCTTTGTGATTAAAAGTGATGTAGAGAATTAAATAATTGTAGTAGTCATAGAGGTAGTGTAAGTCTGCTTCATAGTAAGCAGTATCAGTGTCATAGGAAATGTAGAACATGACTGAGCAAGAAGGGGAAGATATTACTATTCCAGGATTGTGAAAATGATCTTCAACATTTTAATTCTGAAAGTTGCGGAAATGCCAAATGACGGGATTGGCTTACAAGAAATCCAAGAGTAATAAATGGCTCTGAACAGATTTGGCCTTGTGGAAAATTGTGGTAGAGAGCAAGAAGTCATTTATTGCATGTAACGTGTTTTTAAAAACGATGGAGATTTTCTTTCAGAAAGTGGCGGGCTGAAAGTAATAACAGCACAAAAGAGTGTAAGCTGTTCATAGGACATCCTTGGACGTCATGGAAAGTAAGTTAACTTTAAGGAGTTCTGAATTTTGATTTCTGATGTTGTATGGGTTTTTTAAACACAATCATTTTGATTGTGTTTTTTTTTCCCCGCTGTTACATGATGAATACCTTCAAGTCACTGTTTTTAGTGAAATTTGATACATTCTGAGAACAGCAAAAATAAACCATTTAACATGTATAATTAATTCTGTACTGTTTGCATTTATGATGTATATGTAGAACTGTGTAGGAGGCATGGAGAAGGTGAAGCTTCTGTAAGTGTCAAAGTTGTTGCATGCAGTGCTGCACTTCTGCGTATTCTTTCATATGCTAGACTACATCTGCACAATGAGATACCTAAGAAAGGAAACACAAGTGATGTGATTGTGAAATGAGCAAAATAAATTGCACGTATTTCAATTACATCACCTGTGTTTCCTATCATTACGAATCACATTGTGCAGATCAAGTTTAGGTCTGTCCAGGGAAACATAGGAGATTTGGACTTTGTTGAAGAGTGCAGTGGACATGACTCACTTGATTGGTAGACCTTCACATGTATTATCTCCTCTGTACTCTTCAACAAGTGTAAATCTCATCTGCAACCCTGAGTAGGCCTCACCTGAAACAAACCTCTGGATAGTAGACATCTTATTGGCATCCTGAAGCAATTATTTAAAATTTTAGTGTCTTGCGACACTTTTCTGAAACAACAGCAATGCAAAAGATGCACCATGTTTTAAGATAGGCCTCACTTCATCTGCATCAAGATACTGTTAGTTTAAAATGTATATCTTTAGGACTGTGTAGGGGGCCTGGAGAAGCAGAAGCTTCTGTAAGTGTCAAAGTTGTTGAAAAACTGTTTGTCCTTCAATCTTTTCCCTTGTCTTTTCTAATTTTTAAATACATTTTTTAATATTTTTCAAATGTTTGTTCTCTCTTTCACAGATTGAAAGTATAAAAACAAAAAGTGAGTAATTTAACGACAATTATAAGGTAAATATTTTGTACTGTTTTCGTTACATTTCTATCACATTTAACTACTATTAGTTCCACTGCTTCATTTCTTTAACCCTCAGTTTCCTGCCTTTGCTACTTCCCTCATTCCTTTCTCTATTACCTACTTACTCAACTCCTTCCACTCTTTTTCTCAGTCCCTCTCTTCTCATAGTTCCTCACTCTTGTTCACTCACTGCGTCTCTATTACTCTTAGTGTCTTTGACTGATCACTCTATCACTACTTGTTCATAATGCTTTCTCTGTGTAGTTGAAGCACACTAAGGGGAATATTATGAACACAGCCAATAAAATTATTGCTCTTTTTATTGGCAGAAAACTGGTGCAAAAGTGGTTTTAGTGGCAGTTTTCTGCCACAAAAGCAGCTTTAGCGACACATTTCTGCCAATAAAAGCTGCAAAACTTTTATTGCCTATGTTGATGATATGGCTCTATGTTAATTACATTTCTTTGCTGTTTCAATTAATCTTTTTCTGTTATTTTTTGTTTTCTGTTTTCTATTTTTTCTCTCTGTTATTCCTCATGTTTTAATCTTATTTTGAACATTCACTCACATTCTCCAAGAAACTCTTCTTTGTTAATGTTATACTCTCTTTTTTTTTCTTTCACTTCGTTATCTATTTTGTTTTTCACAATTATACCCTCTTCTGTCTTTTCTTCGGTAAATAGATCTATTAAACAGTATCTCTTCTTTACTCCCTATAGCTGTCTTTCTTTTAACATCACTCTCTGTTTCCTTTCCTTATACTTACACTTTTTTTTTTTTTTTTTTTTTTTTGGTTAGCTCCCGGTCCGCGTACCGGGAAGCTAACCCGGAAGCGAACCAAAAGAAATAGAGCTTGCCAGAGTGCTAAACATTCTAGCAATTTTTTTGGAAAGGGAAGGTAGTTCTGAAAAGAACTTTTTTTTTTATATTTTTGTTGTTTTATATTTTTTTTTTCTTTTTTGAACATTTTTTGTTTTTTTTGTATTTTTTGAACGATTTTATATTTTTTTTGGTTTTTTTTGGGGGGGGGGAAACAACAAAAAACAGGTGTTGAAAAGGGCTCAACAGGAGCAAAAAAAAATTACTGGGGGCGGTTAGGGCAATCATGGTGTTCATACGCCAGGTTGAGTGCATTGATGCTCATGTTGCCACAAGCTAATAATGCACGACAGTGCATACATAAGTGAATCATGTGCCCAAAACTTTCTTGAATATTTGGCACAGTTTCCCGTGCCTCTTCTGGTGTTAGAGAAACCGGTATTGTTGGTCTGGCCACAGGAGTTGGTCTTGGATTGTCGTGCATAGCCCTTAATTCCGCCCGGCTGTAATTTAGGGGATGTTTCCTCGTCATGTGCCTGTGCATTGTGTGATTTCCAAAGCTATATTTTTTGTCCGTCCCTCTGGACAATTGTTCCTTGCATATCAGGCAGGTGACATACCTCGCGTTGACTTTTTTTTGGCCACGAGGTATTGAAAAAAACTGCCAGATGAAACTGGCTTTCTTTCTGGAAACCCGGGGCAACTCTTCTAAAAATTGTGGTTCTTCTCCCTCCTCATCCATTTCTTCCTCTTCCTCCTCAGTGTTGGTAAGGACCTGGGGAGGTGGTCCTCTCTTCCCATGAGGAGGTGGTGGTGGTGGTGGGGGTCCACCAGCTGAAGCTACCAATGAAGCCATTTTCCAACAAGCAAAATAGGTCTTCCTCTCACAATGATGAAAGTCAGAGTGAGGAAAGAAGGAGGGGTTTTCATCATTTGGGAAAAAACAATACTTCTCAACCAATGAAAAGTGTTATTTTTAAGTCACCTGACCTAGCCTTCCATCATTATGAAACCAAAAGTGAAATGAACCAATGAAAAGTTTTATTAACAAGTCACATGACCTCTCACGCTCATGTTACGCGCTGCGGAACGCGCCCTGGTTAGCTTCCGGGTCGCTAAGCTTCGCGCCCCGGTCCGCGCCCCGGGACACTTCCGGGTGCGCTAACGCGGTACGTCACAAGACGCATTACGCGGCAACGCGATACGTCGCGCTTTCGCGACGCGCCCCGGTTAGCTTCCGGGTCGCTGAGCTTCGCGCCTCGGTCCGCGCCCCGGGGCACTTCCGGGTGCGCTAACGCAGTACGTCATAAGACGCATTACGCGGCAACGCGATACCGTCACTAAGTTGATTTTTTACCGGTTCGCGGACCGGGTCGTGGCATCAAATTGAGCTAACGGGAAGCTTCCCGGTTCGCGGACCGGGAGCGAAACATAAAAAATATTTAAAAAAAATTATTAATAAACATATAAAATATATTTTTGGATTTAAATAAGAATACATTTTATAGCTATAGATATTTGCTATTAAAAAACCATTGAAATTCACTGAAAAAACCATAGGTTATAAACCATATATAGTTAGGAATTAGCATTTAAAAAACCTTGAAAATTCACTGAAAAAACCATAGGTTATAGACCATATATAGTTAGGAATTAGCATTTAAAAAACCTTATTTTACTCACACAAAACCAATGAAATTCCATATATAGTTAGTTGTACTAACTATATATCACGCACCCGCAATCCACTGCTGATGATGTCACATATTACATCATTCATGACATGGTCAGTGACATCACTGATGACATCACTGATGACATCTCAAATGACATCACTGATGACATCACTGATGACATCTCAAATGACATCACTGATGACATCATTGATGACATCATACAGTGACTGTATTTTTCTGTAAAGTTAAAATATGTCTTACATATTTAAGAATGAGTGGATGTATAAGTGTCTGGATGAAGGATTTAGTAGGTGCATGACTGACTGTATGAGTGAGTGGTTAAATGTGTCTCACTGAGTGCATGGGTTAGTGACTAAACTGTCTTAATTTGTGCATCATTATGTCTGTTGTTCTGTAAACTGCTGCATGTGTTGATCAGTAGCTATATGAGTAACTATATGGGTTATTGATTGGTTGCCCAAGCATTTGTATGGGAGACTGAGTGTGTGTGTGGGTGGCTGGGAGGTGTATGACTCTGTGCATAGATGTATGGGTTCAAAAGTGCATGTGGAAACAGCTGTATGGGCGGTTGACTGTGTGCATGACTGTATTGGTGAGTGAATGGATATCTCAGTGCTACATGTCAAAGTAAGTACATATGTAAAATACAGTACATGTGAGAGTTGACATATATAAATAACTGTGCATAAGAGCCAGTGAATGTGTGAGTGGCTGTATGGATCATTGTGCTCTTGTATCCAGGATTGTATAAGTGAGTAAATATGTTTTAGTATATGTTTGAATAAGTAAGATGTGTATAACTGTATAGTTGTGAAAATGGAGGTGTGATTGATTCTTTGCATGACTGACTAGGTGTGTAAGTAACTCCATGGATGAGTGACAGTCTGTGAGTGTCTGTTTACACTGAGTGTATCTAAGGTTATATTAGAGTCTGAAGAGGTTCATCGTATTATCACATGAGTGATGTCATCAGTGATGTGATCAGTAATGTCAAATGAGATGTCATCAGTGATGTCATCAGTGATGTCATTTGAGATGTCATCAGTGATGTCATCAGTGATGTCATTTGAGATGTCATCAGTGATGTCATCAGTGATGTCATTTGAGATGTCATCAGTGATGTCATCAGTGATGTCATTTGAGATGTCATCAGTGATGTCATCAGTGATGTCACTGACCATGTCATGAATGATGTAATATGTGACATCATCAGCAGTGGATTGCGGGTGCGTGATATATAGTTAGTACAACTAACTATATATGGAATTTCATTGGTTTTGTGTGAGTAAAATAAGGTTTTTTAAATGCTAATTCCTAACTATATATGGTCTATAACCTATGGTTTTTTCAGTGAATTTTCAAGGTTTTTTAAATGCTAATTCCTAACTATATATGGTTTATAACCTATGGTTTTTTCAGTGAATATATATATATATATATATATATATATATATATATATATATATATATATATATTACCTACTGGCGGTCGCCAGTAGGTATATATAGTTAGGATTTTTTCTCTATGGGTTTTTTGAAAATTCTATGTCTAATAACTTTGGCGTTTGTGGACGGAATCGGCTGAAATTTTCAGGAAAATGGCACATTTTGTTTCTGAGCAGCCCTTGAAAATTTGGGGGGGGTTCGTCCAGTGGGGGCCGAGAAAAAAGGGGGGTCCCAAAACGTGTTTTTAACATTGAGTTTTCCATAGGGCGGTTGGCCTCACTTTTAGCCCGAACGGCTGAATGGATTTGCACGAAACTTGGCAAAATTGTAGGGACTGGTAGCCCGATGTGCCTTTTGTAGGTCTCAATATATGTGCTCCAGTGGATTTTGAGAAATTAACGTTTAAAAAAAGATATATATCTGTAACAGCGGACCGGTTAGCGCTCTGGTTCGCGGACTTTTCGCGCAACGGAGCTTTGTGAAGCGAAGCTGATTGGTTCTCCGGCGTCTGTCAACATTCCAAACAGTCCGTAGCGGCCGCCATCTTGTCTCTCGGTAGGATCGAGAGACAAGAGGAGGTCAAAACAAAGGGGGAAATAACTATAAGGGGGCATAGTAGATCCTCGCTGACCCCCTAGGTTTGATGTGGAGGTTTTAAAAGGGCCCCGCGGGGCAAAAAAAAATAATAAAAATAATAATCGAACGGCTGAATGGATTTGCACGAAACTTGGCAAAATATTAGGGACTGGTAGCCCGATGTGCCTTTGCTAGGTCTCATTATATGTGCTCCAGTGGATTTTGAGAAATTAAC
Organism: Lissotriton helveticus; assembly: GCF_964261635.1. Taxonomy (NCBI): domain Eukaryota; kingdom Metazoa; phylum Chordata; class Amphibia; order Caudata; family Salamandridae; genus Lissotriton; species Lissotriton helveticus. Next base: position 1,033,432,994 of record NC_136067.1, on the reverse strand, counting down.
GTTCAAAAAAAGATATATATCTGTAACAGCGCTCCGCTTCGCGTAACGGAGGTTTGCGAAGCTGATTGGTCATTCTGTCACTGGGCTATAGTTGGGCTACATCTGGCTGATATTTGGGCTACATTTGTTTTTTTGTGTGTCTGGCGGCCATCTTTGGGCTACATTGGGCTACATTGGGCTTCATTGGGCTACATTCGGCTAATTAGCAAATAGCTCATCGCAAACTAGGAATGGTAAAGAATCGCTATTTATTCCTTAAAGTTCGCTATTTAGGAAATGCAAATAACTTTGATGATACATATGGCGGTTCATCTCTAACAAGATAAGAAGCATAGGGATAGATTTATGATGACTGGCGCATCACCAGGGATGTGTTAGTCATTCTGTGCCGCTGTTCCGTCACCTATGGTGTGCTGCATTTACAATGCGGCGCATCACGGGGCAAAAACAGCACAGATGCGTGATGTATCTGTGCCGTAAAGGTGGCGCATTGCTGGAGTTGTATCGCAAGTGTGATGAAGCTCCAGCAAGGGTCGGGGGTGCCCCTGTCGCAGGGTTTCTGTTCTCACACAGAACTGTGGACAGAGGATTGGAACCTCGGCGAATTAGGGTGTCCCAAAACTCACGTTAGTAATCAAAAACTATTTAGCAAGCTAGGTACAGTGTCACATTGGATATAACAAACTCTCAATGTTTAGACAATCCAGAATATGAACTTATAGTACCTCAGGATACGTGGAACTCATGAACAGTCGGTCGTTATATATTTCTTAGAAACCAGAACATGGAGTTAAGAAGAACACATGTGTATTTGAAATGTTTATTTACTAATGCCGTCTTCTCAGGCGTAGTACCTTAGATAATAAAAGTACACATATTATCAGTAGCAAAATTACCAGCATAGTTACTAGTACATAAAAAGTGAATGGTGATAGTATGTTAACATGCTGTAAATGAATAAGAGTTAGCAACACTTATAAGCAGCCGCGGGCCGTGGAGGGAGTTACGGTGAGGCAGGGAGGCGGGGAGGGGGAGAAGCAGGGTGGAGAATACAAGTACACATATTATCAGTAGCAAAATTACCAGCATAGTTACTAGTACATAAAAAGCGAATGGTGACAGTATGTTAACATGCTGTAAATGAATAAGAGTTAGCAACACTTATAAGCAGCCGCGGGCCGTGGAGGGAGTTACGGTGGGGCAGGGAGGCGGGGAGGGGGAGGGGCAAGGTAGAGAGGGCTCCACCCTGCTTCTCCCCCTCCCCGCCTCCCTGCCTCACCGTAACTCCCTCCACGGCCCGCGGCTGCTTATATCTCACCCTCCCTAATACACATATTATATTATTTGCTAAGAAGGTCTCTTTGTGTTGGTTTAGGGCGTGCCCATACTTTAGTGTCTTAGATTTGAAGGAATCACATCAGCATACACCAGCTCTCTCTTCATGTGAACCGCATCAACTGTTGTGTATGTGTGTTCGGCAAAGCAATATAAAACCCGCCTCATGCCCAGAATTGGCAGAAGTTGCACTTATGTTATGAGTATGAAGTCGTGGAGATCAGACCTCATAACAATTCTGTATCGTGTTGTTCTTGAAACTTTAGCACTCGCTGTACAGATATAGTTTAACAAGTAAAGCAGATAGTAGACCAATAACATATTATTCTCATGTAAACCACGATGAACTACTAGGTGGAAAGCTAAAGCAACAACTAAATGTCGTGTGCAGAAGTTGCAAAAAAGGAAAAATGGCGTTTAAACCGGTAATGAGCCCATGCTAACTTAACACGGTGTAAAGATATCCAGGACCTAGATGACACCTCCCCATGATCCGGAAACGAACTGAATAAGATAATAGAAGTGCCATCTCATGAGAGCAGATTGCAAGTTTATATGTGGACGGTCCGCAAGGTAAAGCATTAAAAACTAGGAAAATTCAATGCTAAAGAAAAATAAAACAGCCAAGTACTTTATCGAGTCTTAAGCCAATAGGCAAGGTAAATAATAAAAACTTGACAATTAAGTCAATGAATTGTCAATGAAATGCTAGTACTCAGCATATGAAACATGAAAAAGGTCTATGACATAAGTGTGTATGCAAAATAAGCTGCAACAGCCTCCAACAGGAAGTCACCGTCTTCATCCGAAAACAGTTCAGCCATCCAATTTAAAAGCGGAAAAGAACATACGTGCTCTCCCAGCACCGGATCCTCTATCACCATCAGAGGACAGCTCGGTGGGTTTTCAAGAAAGCTGTGTTCCAAGAAAGACTGTGCTGCCGCCAGTAAATTCCAGGGACCAAGTAGTCCATGCATCAATGCCACAGCCATAATCCTTTCGCCAGGACAAACCAACTCGTGAGTAATGATAGGAGTCATCAGCTGATTAAAGTCGACGTCAGGAGAAACCGGTCCGCAGAGACACAAATCAATGGCCCAATCGAAATCACAGGTCAGGCAGTGAAATACAGGCTGGACACAGGTGAAGTAGGAGAACCGAAAAGATAATCCATATGCCGTGCTTAATATCGCCAACGGCATTGTGCCATAATATTCTAGCATGCGATTGCGGAACAGTGTCAGCAGCTGCAGGGTCGGAGGTTGCATAGGAGGGACATCCATATTTAAAAATGTAAAAAAGCACAAGAGCGTCCGCTGGTAATGCAAGTAAAAATGCAATCCACGAACCAGAGTGGAGAAAATGGAATGAAAGGGAGCAGGGATGACTCCAAAGATTTTCTCAAATGAAGTCACGAGACCACTGGTAACAACTTTAAAAAAGTGTGCCAGGGATTTTGTGGAGGATGCGTTAAAGATAGTCGGAAACATGTTGCTGAAATTGAAAGGCAAAGCTGTGTACGGGTGTTCGCTATGTGAAGTACGAAAGTTTCACGGGTCGAACTCAAGGCCACCTCTCTCTGAGACAAAAGAGCTCTTATTCTTGTCATGCCGTTGAAACGTGTCCCAAGGTTGGTATTTGTGGCCAGATTGAAAACTCCCTATGTTCATGTGTGGGAGGAAATAGAACATTTCTGCAGCAAATAACCCGTTCACTTACTGTTACGATAAAAGGAATACTTTTAATTAACTCAGAACAATCTTCATTATTGAGCATCAAATAACTACCATTTTCCAACAACTTGAACGTGGGGATGATAGCAGGAACTGGCGTGCCTTGCAACACGCAAGCCATATTTGGTCGGTGTTTGTTGCATGAATCGTGTAACTGTATGTGCCTACACATTAGTGAATGATCTGGCGTCTCAGTGCATTCCTCTCCATTCAGATAAACTTCTTGATCATCTTTGAAACATCTGTATGTGTATGGAAGCGACCAGACCTCATGAACAAAAGCACTACCTAAAGGTTCATAAAGACCTATTGGTATATATTTCATACAATTTGAAAACTTATATAAAGCAAAAGGCAGCGTTATTAAACCGTGGATAAGGCATGTTGCCAAAAAACCCGCAATCCTCTGCTGATGATGTCACTGAGCATGTCATGAATGATGTAATATGTGACATCATCAGTAGTGGATTATGGGTAATAGTATCTCTAGTTTACTCCCCTATAGCTGTCTTTCTTTTAACATAAGTGTGTGTTTCCTTCCCTTATACTTACTGTTTTTGGTTCGCTTCCAGTTCGCGTACCAGCGAGCGAACTAGGAAGCGAACTAAGAGAAATAGAGGTTGGCACAGTTCCAAATATTGTACCAATTTTTTAATAACGGGGAGGTAGTTCTGAAAAGAACTTTTTTATTTATTTTTCTGAAATTTTTTTTAATGTTTTTGAATTTTTCGGAACAGTTTTATATTTTTTTGGGTTTTTCTTGGAGGGGGCAATGAAAACGATTCATTGTAAAGGGCTCAACAGGAGCAACAAAACAAAAAAAAGAAGTATTTATTATTTTGGGCGTTTCGGACAAACTTGCATATGATAGTCAATAGCTCTGTTGATCAGAGTGATGCTTCTTTCTCCGTAGGAAATGAATCCATCGCAAAATACGCAGGTGTGTTTTACTTCACCAAATCTCATTTGTATATTTGGCACCATCTCCCTGCCCTCTGGTCCCGTTACTTCCGGTACAACAGATCTTCTGGCCATAATAGGGAGATTATCTAGGTCGTTCCGAAACTGTGCAGCACTGTAGTTGTTAGGATGCCACCTAGTCATATGGCGATGCATTGTGTAGTTTCCGAAACTGTATTTTTTGTCGGTCCCTCTGGACAGTCTATCTTGACATATAAGGCAAGTTACGTATCTTGCATTTACTTTTTTCTGACCTTTGGGAATTTTAAAAAATTGCCAAATGAAGTTTTCTTTCCGGTGAGACGTCTTGGGCTGCTCAGGCAAAAACTGCCTCTCTTCGTGCTCGTCCTCCTGTTCCTCTTCTTCTTCTTCTTGTTGAATTACAACTTGAGCAGGTGGTCCTCTCTTCCTTGGAGGTGGTGGAGGTGGTGGGGAAGCACCAGCTGAAGCTACTAAAGAAGCCATTGCTCAGTGATCACAAAGGGTCTTTCTCTCACAATGATGAAAGTCAGAGTGAGGAAAGAAGGAGGGATTTTCATCATTTGGGAAAAACAAGAGTTCTCAACCAATCAAAAGTGTTCATTTTAGATTATATGACCTAGTCTTACATCATTAGGAAACCAAAAGTGAAATGAACCAATGAAAAGTGTTATTACCAAGTCACATGACTTGCTGTGTTTACGTTAAGCGCTTTGCAGGGCCTCCCGGTTTGCTTCCAGAAACCTGCGCTTTGGCACTCGCTTCGCGTACCAGTTCGCTAACGTAGCACGTCATATGACGTATCACGCGACAACGTGGAACGTCATGCGGACGGGAGGCGTCACGATGTTGTTTTCTAACGCGGCACTTGCGGTAAAGAAACGTTTACCGGCTCGCGGTCTATTTCGCGGCATCAAGGTCAGCTAACGGGAAGCTTCCCGATTCGCGAAGCGGGAACGAAGAAAAAAAAATATTTAAAAAAAAAATTATTCATAAACATATAAAATATATTTTTGGATTTAAAGAAGAATACATTTTACAGCTACAGATATTAGCTGTTAAAAAACCAATGAAATTCACAGAAAAAACCATAGGTTATAGACCATATATAGTTAGGAATTAGCATTTACAAAACCTTGAAAATTCACTGAAAAAACCATAGGTTATAGACCATATATAGTTAGGAATTAGCATTTAGAAAACCTTATTTTACTCACACAAAACCATTGAAATTCCATATATAGTTAGTTGCACTAACTATATATCGCGCACCCGCAATCCACTGCTGATGATGTCACATATTACATCATTCATGACATGGTCAGTGACATCACTGATGACATCACTGATGACATCTCAAATGACATCACTGATGACAACATCCAGTGACTGTATGTTTCTGTAAAGTTAAAATATGTCTTAGATATTGAAGAATGAGTGGATGTATAAGTGTCTGGATGAAGGATTTAGTAGGTGCGTGACTGACTGTATGAGTGAGTGATTAAATGTGTCTCACTGAATGCATGGGTTAGTGACTAAACTGTCTTAATTTGTGCATCATTATGTCTGTTGTGATGTAAACTGCTGCATGTGTTGATCATTAGCTATACGAGAGGCTATATGTGTTATTAATTGGTTGCCCAAGTATTTCTATGGGAGATTGAGTTTGTGTGGGGGTGGCTGGGAGGTGTGTGACTCTGTGCATAGATGTGTGAGCAGTTGATTCACTAGGTGTATGAGTTCAAGAGTGCATGTGGAAAAAGCTACATGGGCGGTTGACTGTGTGCATGAGTGTATTGATGAGTGAATGGATATCTCAATGCTACATGTCATAGTAAGTACATATGTAAAACACAGTACATGTGAGAGTTGGCATATATAAATAACTGTGCATGAGAGCCACTGAATGTGTGAGTGGCTGTATGGATCATTGTGAACTTGTATCAGGGATTGTATAAGAGAGTAAATATGTGTTAGTATATGTTTGAATAAGTAAGGTGTGTATAACTGTATAGTTGAGGAAATGGAGGTGAGATTGTTTCTTTGCATGACTGACTAGGTGTGTGAGTAACTCCATGGATGAGTGACAGTGTGTGAGTGTCTGTATACACTGAGTGTATCTAAGGTTATATTAGAGTCTGAAGAGGTTTATCGTATTAGCACAAGAATGATGTCAAATGAGATGTCATCAGTGATGTCATCAGTGATGTCATTTGAGATGTCATCAGTGATGTCATCAGTGATGTCACTGACCATGTCATGAATGATGTAATATGTGACATCATCAGCAGTGGATTGCGGGTGCGCGATATATAGTTAGTGCAACTAACTATATATGGAATTTCAATGGTTTTGTGTGAGTAAAATAAGGTTTTCTAAATGCTAATTCCTAACTATATATGGTCTATAACCTATGGTTTTTTCAGTGAATTTTCAAGGTTTTGTAAATGCTAATTCCTAACTATATATGGTCTATAACCTATGGTTTTTTCTGTGAATATATATATATATATTACGAACGCCCAGTTCCTCATTCCTTGGAAATGGATATAAAAGAGCACTCAAAGCCGCTCCAGCGTGGTTCTAGCCAAGTTATTTATTTCAGACTTCGCATTGCAGGTTACAAACGCGTTTCGGCGTTGCCGCCTTCGTCAGTGTAAACTGGCATTTTTTTTGGGTGACAAATTAAATAAAGTTTGTGGTGACTCCCTGTCACGTGATTTTAAAAACAGTAAACATAAAAAACGGCACAATTCATGCAATGTAAAAGTTTTTTGTGGCGGCCATCTTATCATGGTAAGGTTACATAGCTGGACAATTTCACTATGCAGCTCTTTTAAACATTGTACTTCATTCCATATCATTTGACAAGTAATCATATATTCAAATCATATATTAATCATAAGCAAATTGAAAGTGATATTAAAGTTTATACAAGGTTTTGTCAAACATATCCCTGATCGCCATTTGTTATTTGTGCCGTTCATTCACAAAGCTCTCAACATTTTTGTTTAGTGCCTTAGTGAATGGTTCACGGATCTGTGAAACAACGGTATCTAGGCTCAATTTATTTTGTAAATCAAATTATTTTTTGAATTATAATTATTAATATTTTTTACATTTTCTACATTTTTTGCAGTCAAAAAAAAAAAAAAATATATATATATATATATATATATATATATATATATATATATTACCTACTGGCGGTCGCCAGTAGGTAGTTATAGTTATGATTGGCCACCATAGGAAATCCGCAACATTCAATTGGGAATAACTCTGGCGACGGTTGAGGAATTTGTGTGTAATTTTCCAAAATTTTGGCCAGCTCCGCTGCGCTCCTTCCCTGAAAGTTTCGGGGGGATTCGTGAAGTGGGGGCCGAGAAAAAAGGGGGGTCCCAAAACATGTTTTCCCCATGTTAATTTCCACAGGACGGTCTGACAAGTCTACAGCCTGAACCGCTGAACGGAATTACGCCAAACTTGGCAAAATTGTAGGGACTGGTACGCAGATGTGCCTTTGCTACATTTGCTGAAAATTGCTCCAGTGGTTTTTACAAAAATTAACTTCAAAAACACATATATATCAAAATGCGCGCTTCGAGCGCTTACAGGTACGTGTACCGGGGAGCGCACCCGGCGCGCTACGGGAGTGCGCGAGCGGAAAGCTGATTGGCTGTCGGGTGTCTGTCAACATTCTAAACAGTTTGGAGAGTCCGCCATCTTGTGTCTCGGTAGAATCGAGACACAAGAGGTGAAAAAGAAAGGGGGAAATATTTAAAAGGGGGCCGAGTAGAGACCACCTGACCCCCTAGGTTTTCTGAGGGGGGCCTAGAAGGACCTTTTTTTTTTTTAAACTTTCGCGGGGTAAGCGCTGGATGCGCTCCCGGGTACGCTCTCCGGTACGCGCACCCTGAGCGCACCACGGGGAAAAACAGTGTAAAAAAATAGAGTAAAAAAATAATGTAGAGTGTTTAGAGGTAAGTCAGCTGTTGTGTTAAGTGGGTGTTTTTTGTACCTACAAGTAGGTACCAATGCAGAGTCTTATATTCAAGAGGAAAACTCTATTCCCCTCATTTGTAAAATGCACACCATCTCTCCTATAGATGTCTTGCATGTTGTAACGCAAGTTGTTGTGGTAAATGGAACCCATACCATAGTCTCGGAGGAAAGCAGAAACAGATTTATTTACATGTTTCCTTGCTTTATCAATCTGTGGACAAAATTGGTTGGACCAGTTCCATTTTTGCCTTTGGCATATATTAGAAAATACCAAGGCAGTTTTGGGAAAAAGTGACATCAATTGCCCAAAGATGTCCTTTAAAAGCATTTCCAGACCTACCCCAGTCAAAGTGCCTAATTCATTTCCACCACAGTGCACAATTATAAGGTCAGGGTGTGGTAAATGCATAAAGGATTTTACCAATGGTATCAATTGGTGACTCGTCAATCCTCTCTGTCCAATCCGTACAATGTCCACATTTGGTAAATCAAGATTGTAAATACCTCTGTTAGCTGCGTATTTTTGACTCCAGTGGACATAGCTATGACCCACAAACCAGACTTTTGTCATTTTGAAGGTAGATGTGCTTGTATTCAGATGAGTTGTGGAAATGAAATGGCAGTTTTGAAAGTAGGAAAACAGTGTAAAAAAATAGAGTAATAAAAGAAAGTAGAGTGTTTAGAGGAAAGTGATGCATTGCTGGAGTGTGTCACAAAAATGATGCAACTCCAGCAATGCATCCTTTCACATGGGGCCAGCCCCATGTGAAAGGGCCTGCATCAGTCTTACGCCTGCTGTGAGGCAGGCGCAAGATTTAGACGCAACAGCGTCGTAAAAGTGACGCAGTGAAATCTCATAGATTTCACTGCGTCACTTCTACGACCCTTCCTTACGTCAATACGCCCCCTTTGCATACATTACAGCTGGTGCAGGTATAATGTGGCGCAGGGGTTTACAAAGTGACGCATCTACCTAGATGCGCCACTTTGTAAATATGACTCAACAAGGTGCATTTTTTACAGCTCTGGTGCGTCACAAAAAGTGGCGCACCGGTGGCGTAAAAGTGACGCATGGCCTCATAAATGAGGCCTTCATTCTTCTACTCATGCGTCATATTTAATGTATGACGCATTATGTCGCAAGGGGTTACAGATACGTCAGTATTTGTGATGTATCTGTAAGCGCAAAAGTGATGCATTACTGGAGTGTGTCACAAAAGTGACACAACTCCAGCAATGCATCCTTTCACATGGGGCCAGCCCCATGTGAAAGGGCCTGCGTCAGTTTTACGCCTGCTGTGAGGCAGGCGCAAGATTTTGACACAATGGTGTCCTAAAAGTGACACAGTGAAATCTCATAGATTTCACTGCGTCACTTCAACGACCCTTTCTTGCGTCAATACGCCCCCTTTGCATACATTACACCTGGCGCAGGTATAATGTGGTGCAGGAGTTTACCAAGTGAAGCATCTACCTAGATGTGTCACTTTGTAAATATGACTCAACAAGGTGCATTTTTTACAGCACTGGTGCGTCACAAAAAGTGACACACCGGTGGCGTAAAAGTGACGCATGGCCTCATAAATTAGGCCTTCAGTCTTCTACTCATGCGTCATATTTAATGTATGACGCATTATGTCGCAAGGAGTTACAGATACGTCAGTATTTCTGACGTATCTGTAAGCGCAAAAAAGATGCATTGCTGGAGTGTGTCACAAAAGTGACGCAACTCCAGCAATGCATCCTTTCACATGGGGCCAGCCCCATGTGAAAGGGCCTGCGTCAGTCTTACACCTGCTGTGAGGCAGGCGCAAGATTTTGACGCAACGGTGTCCTAAAAGTGACGCAGTGAAATCTCATAGATTTCACTGCGTCACTTCTACGACCCTTTCTTGCGTCAATACGCCCCCTTTGCATACATTACACCTGGCGCAGGTATAATGTGGCGCAGGGGTTTACAAAGTGACGCATCTACCTAGATGCGTCACTTTATAAATATGACTCAACAAGGTGTATTTTTTACACCACTGGTGCGTCACAAAAAGTGACGCACCGGCGGTGTAAAAGTGACGCATGGCCTCATACTGAGGCCTTCAGTCTTCTACTCTTACTTTTTCTTTCACTTTCTCTGTTTCTTCACTGCCTTACTCACCTTGTCTCACACTCACTTGTCTTTATCCAGTCTGTATCTCCACTCTTTCCTAAACATCACTGCTCTTTTCTTACCCTTCCACACCCCCGTTCCTTTACTACATTTTCTTCACTTATCCACATTCCCCATGTTCACTCTCCTTCTCCTCACTCTCCTTCCGCCACACTCACCTTCTTTCAGTCCCCCTACTTCACTTCCCTTCCCCTCTTGTCCCTTTCTTTGCTTTCTCACTCATTTTCCTCTCCTCTCTCACTGCACTCCACTTCAGTTACTCTTTTTCATTTGTTTAAGAATACAGCTCTTTGATGAGAATTGGAGGTAGTTCTGAAAAGAACTTTTTTTTCTTCTTTTTTCTTTTTTTCAACAAAAACAAAAACAGGGAATGGCAAACTGCTCAACAGGAGCAAAAACAAATAATCAAAATTAGGGCTGGGGACGGCAGCGGTGGTTCTCTAATGCTCGAACCATGAGCATAACACTTTGTTCCCCATAACAAAGTAGCTGATCACATTGTCTGCATTTAATTATGGCTTCATTAAAAGCAGGCTGAATATTAGGGATCAGCTGCTCTAGTCGCCCCCTCACCGATGCAGTTGCTCCTCCAGTTGAAGTAGAGGCACCATCTCTTGGAGCCTCTCGTGCCAGAGCCCTGACACTCTCCAGGGCATAGTTCTGGGGATGCCTTCTCTCGATGTGGCGAATCATGGTAGAGTTACCAAAACTGTACTTCCTTGTGGGGTCTCCACGGGAAAGTACAGTATGGCAGATCTTACACTCCACCTTTGGAGCATTTACTTTCTTACGTCCCTCAGGTATATCAAACAATTTCCATATGAAATATTCTTTGACCTTCGGCTGAGGAGGCTCTTCATCTATGAATCCATCAGAGTCATCATTGCTGCTGGATGCTCTGGCAGCCATGATAATCCAAACAAGATTAAGCAGGAAAAAGACAGGTCTTGCAGTCACAAAAGTGAAAGAAGAAGTGAAGGAAATGGGTGGGGATTTCATTCTTTGTAAAAAAAAACTGTTAGCAACCAATGAAAAGTGTTATTTTAAGGTCACATGACTTGACACTCTTACGCTGCGTGCACCGGAGCGCTTCCGGGGGTGCTTACGCGGCGCGAACGTAGGCGCTTCCGGGGGCGCTTACGCGGCGCGCCTGAGTGATGTTTTGGTAGCTTTACGGAAATGCAAAATCATTTCCATTACGTAAATCAAAAATACTGCTTTTATAAGTGTGGTACTGAATGTCTTGTATTATTATTTAGTTTTCTTAAATTTTTTTGTTTACGAACGCAGAAATAGCGCTCTCGCTGCGCTCTCGGGAGAGCTTACCGGTGCGCGCACCCTGAGCACTCCAAGTCAAAATGATACAGGTAAGGTTACCGGTGTGCACACCCTGAGCGCACCAGGAAACAATGATAAAAAAAAGATATACATTGAACAAATAATTAAAAAAAAAATATATATATATATAATTAATAGTTATAAAAAACTGCTAAAAAAAAGAACGTTGGTTACAAAGTCGATATACAAAGGAATTAGCTTTTTAAAAACTATGAAATTCACTGAAAAAACCCATAGGTTTCACAGACGTTACAGTTAGGAATTAGCTTTTAAAAAACCTTTGAAATTCACTAAAAAAAACATAGGTTTCACACTCGTTATAGTTAGGAATTAGCATTTAAAAAACCTTTCAAATTCACTGAAAAAATCATAGGTTTCACACCAGTTATAGTTAGCTGAACATTTTACTCATACAAAACCATTGAAATTCCCACGTTATAGTTAGTTGGACTCACTATAACTCGCGAGCCCGCAATCCACTGCTGATGATGTCACATATTACATCATTCATGACATGGTCAGTGACATCACTGATGACATCACTGATGACATCTCAAATGACATCACTGATGACATCACTGATGACATCTCAAATGACATCACTGATGACATCACTGATGACATCATCCAGTGAATGTGTGTTTCTGAAAAGTAAAAATATGTTTTATATATTGAAGAATGAGTGGATGTATGAGTGTCTGGATGAAGGATTTAGTAGGTGCGTGATTGACTGTATGAGTGTGTGATTAAATGTGTCTTACTGAATGTATTGGTTTGTAACTAAATTGTCTGAATGTGTGCATCAGTATGTCTGTTGTTGTTGTGTAAGCTGCTGCATATGTTGATCAGTAGCTATATGAGTGGCTATATGGGTTATTGATTGGTTGGCCAAGTATTTGTATGTGAGGGTGAGTGTGTGTGTGGGTGGCTGGGAGGTGTGTGACTCTGTGCATATATGTGTGAGCAGTTGATTCACTTGGTATATGGGTTCAAGAGTGCATGTTGAAAGAGGTGTATGGGTGGTTGACTATGTGCATGGGTGTGTTGGTGAGTGAATGGCTATCTCAGTGCTACATGTCTAAGTAAGTACATATGTAAAATACAGTGCATGTGAGAGTTGCCATATATAAATGACTATACATGAGAGCCTGTGATTGCATAAGTGACTGTATCTATCAATGTGTACTTGTATCAGTGATTGTAAAAGAGAGTAAGTATGTGTTAGTCTATGTTTGAATACGTAAGGTTTTGTGTGTATAACTGTATAGATGAGGAAATGGGAGTGTGATTGATTCTTTGCATGACTGACTAGGTGTGTGAGTAACTCCATGGATGAGTGGCAGTGTGTGAGTGTCTGTATAGGTGTATGAGTGCATATGATAGTGTTGTATTGATGAGTCTCTGTATGTATGAGTGATTGTATAGGTGAATGAGTGGATGTGTGTGTAGACCTAGGAATTAGTGAGTGCGTATGTAGTTACTGGTATTGGTATGTCAATGGTTTCAGCAATGGTAGTTTGTATTTATCACAGGTTTTTTCACTGAATATATATATATATATATATATATATATATATATATATATATATATATATATATATATATATATAAGAACATATTTGCCCACAAACAGAAGGGCCCACACAGGTGAGTTTTGCCGACATCTTTAATGAAGGCTGTCATGAAGATCACAGGGATATGGCCACATAAATGAAACAAAGTCCACCCGACGCGTTCCGTGCACCAGTACTTCTTCCTGGGCTGTGGACTGAAAGCTAAGGACACGTATAAGCAATTTTCTCCAGCACCAGTAATAAATGTTAATCCCTGCCCCAGTGGGCATGGCCACTCCCATGGCCTCCTGGGATTCGTAGTGCCTATGGTAGTCCTCTTTTGAGTCGCCAGGCGTTCCACAGTTAAAATGTGCAATTGATCCCCAGTGGGTTGTGGCTCAATCCCCAGACTCGAACACGGCATCTTGCTGCCTGCATTGACAGCTCCTGTCTCTCATTATGTTGCGCCGGTTCGCGTTACCCCGGGGCTGCTTTGAGGCAGTGAGGCTCCTTCAGCGGCTTGGGCCAGCCGCTAACATCCAACAACATATTTGCCCACAAACAGAAGGGCCCACACAGGTGAGTTTTGCCAATATCTTTAATGAAGGCTGTCATGAAGATCACACGGATATGGCCACATAAATGAAAAAAAGTCCAGCCGACGTGTTTCGTGCAGCAGCACTTCTTCCTGGGCTGTGGACTGAAACCTAAGGACACGCATAAGCAATTTTCTCCAGCAACTGTAATAAACGTTAATACCTGCCCCAGTGGGCGTGGCCACTCCCATGGCCTCCTGGGATTCGTAGTGCCTTTGGTATTCCTCTTTTGAGTCGCCAGGCATTCCACAGTTAAAATGTGCAATTGATCCCCAGTGGGTTGTGGCTCAATCCCCAGACTCGAACACGGCATCTTGCTGCCTGCATTGACAGCTCCTGTCTCTCATGCTGTTACGCCGGTTGGCGTTACCGCGGGGCTGCTTTGAGGCAGTGGGGCTCCTTAAGCGGCTTGGGCCAGCCGCTAACATCCAACAACATATTTGACCACAAACAGAAGGGCACACACAGGTGAGTTTTGCCGATATCTTTAATGAAGGCTGTTGTGAAGATCACAGGGATATGGCCACATAAATAAAACCGACATGTTTTGTGCACCAGAAGAACCAGAGGAAGAACAGCACTGCCTGATGTTTCCTTGCTGTGCTGGTAACAGTACATGCACTCACATTGAGTAGTTCTAAAATAAATGCACCTTAGCAGGTGTAATCGCATAAAAGCAGGTGCTCAGTTGTGCCCTTTGTGAACACACATCTTCATGATACGTCTCATGAACTCATAAATTTTCACCAACAAAATGTTGACATAAGTGTGTTTGTACGAGGTGGGAGAGAAATCGACTGCAAAATTCCTGGGGATTTAGGAATGCGATGCCACTAAAGTAAAACAAAAGCCTTGTGGTGAAAGAAGCAGGAAGAAAATCCATTACAAATAGACTGTTTGCACTAAGGTTAAACTTGGCAGATTACCTGATCTAGATATTCAGCCAAGAGGACAAGGTGTGGGAGATGAAATGTTATATGCCTATATAACAATAACAATCATAGTTTTCAGCCACTTTATTTTCTCTTGCGAATACAGAAGAAGTCCTAGTGACCATTTTCCTGTGATACGATTTCAACTAGAAAAAAAGGACACATACAGCTGGCCACAACTGCATATTGCTGGACTTTTCTGCTGCTTTCAACATGGTCAACCATCCCACAGAAGTGCTTCTGGAACAGGTACCCCCCCCCTTCCTGAGACTCCACCTGGTGGCTATCAGAGCTTGATTCAACACCATCACCCTCTAACCCTCTAACCACTCATGTAACCTGGGCATCATATTAGATAAAAAAATTCAATATGGCTGCAAAGGTGAATGCAGTTAGCTACTGTTGCTACCACATGAAACACATCCTCAAAAGTATTTTCAGATGGATTACCAAGAGCACCAGAGAAACTGTCACGCAAGCACTAGTCACAACCAGACTTGGCTACGCCAATGCACTCTATGCCAGAATCCCCAACCACCTCCTCCACCATCTTCAGACCATCCAGAACACTGCTGTTAGACTTGTCCTGGACCCCCCACGCTGCACCCACATCACATCTCACCACAAAGATCTCCAGTGGCTGCTCTTTAACTCACACCCAGAAGATGACAGTCACACCTGATCCAGTGTCTGGATACCCGAGTCACACTTTACACAAATCTGGTAACGTAACATAACTTTATGCATTGGGCCATCTGTGCCTGTGAGTATCAGTTGCAATGCAATAGAAGACAAACAAGAAACCTTCCATATTTTTCATGATGTATTTATGACAAGCATTTGACAATCAAATTGACAAGAGCTGCGTCCACAGTTTACTGTTGTGATTTGCATAGTATGGCATGCAGCTCAATGTCAAATCGGTCAAACACAAACAAACTAAAGATAGCCCCTATTCTACTGAATGCCATGGTACAAGGCTGTTCCTTGATATTTTGAGCACTTGGCATTTTCATTCAATGAGGATAGGGTTGCGATTTGTCATATTTGACAAAATAGTACCCTAGCAAGTAAATGAGAAGATTGCAAATCCATTGCAATGCAAGTATCAAATAAGCAGTGAAAAAAAGCAATGGGTTAACTTTGCAAAGGAATTTACCAATACCGCTTAAAATTAGCAAAAATAAAAATAAAGAGTATTTACTGCCAATGCTGAACAGCATCAGCAAACAAAACATTCTCCAGCGTAGTGACCCAATAAACCCTCTGTGCTTTAAGACCAAATCAGTGCGGTATCTTCTGATTCCAGTGGCACAGCAAGCATGGGACTCACATCTGGGAATGCCTGTCATACAAATGACTTATAGAATGCTTAAAGTAAATTTGATGGATATGTTTAAACATGAGACATGTGATTGTTGTAACACAGGACACAAGGTATACCTAATTGACAAGAACTACGTAGGTTGAAACTGGTCTAGGTGTGTTAGAGCTCCTGTCTGCAGGGGACCTAGCCTAGCCATTTGAACTGAACTGTCTTCCTATTGGAGCAAGAGTAAGACCGATTTTCACATGCTTGGTCTCCATCTAGAGTGCAAGCTGGGCAGTGGACTGGAATACAGCGTGAGAAATCACTATTCTCTGACATTAATTAAATAATTATTTGTATCACTTTGTTGTTTATTGCATTATTCATTAAAAGGCTATCTTATTTCTTAATATCACATAATACAGAAGATGCATAAAAAAGAAAATGATGACGATGCTATTCGAACAACCAGTGTTAAACTATTCAATGAAGTGTGCCAGCTATGGTACAATTGGAAAACTGTAAGTATATCATACAGAAAGGTGATGGATTAAACATATATATTCATAGTATTTCTTTATGTTAAAAGAGAACTGTAAAATAATGTTATGCAATGTATTTATTGAAAGCAGAAGGATTCACAAAGTATTACCTCGTATAAGTTAAAATGTGCATGTAAATCTCAGAAACTCTCTCTCCACAGCTGCTGAAAGGTGCTTGACAAAAACAGTTTTGCAAGTGGAGGTAAACTTTATGTGCTGAAACCAAATGATGCCTTTGTTTTGTCTGCACTGGTTTATGGCACTGTGAGGAGGGCGCTCCTAAAGTTGTATAACTCGCACCCCCACACTGAACAGTGTTGTCATCAATGATGTCATTTTAGATGAGGAAGTGATGCTATCCATGAAGTCATAGTTCAATTCAGTTCATAAATCTTTATTTAGCATTTTTGCCATAAAAGCACATAGAATGAAAATTGCGATTCTCCTATTAACATGACCAGAGAATCTGGATCTCATTAAAGACACGGAGGCTAACATTATGCATTAATCCTTTAATGCAGCTCACAAACAGCCGCTTACATCACAAAGACTAGAATAAGAATAAGTGACATCACAGTATCCATAAAAGGCATGTGCCAGGGAAGATCAGCCTCTTTTAAATGCCTCGAACGACAGGTCAAGCTGCAAACGAAGAATACATCTTAAAACTTGAAGGAAGAATTGTCGAAACTTGGAAAATCCTTGGAGATTCATCAATTTGAATTGTCTGGAAGAAAATAAAGCAAATCAAGAAAGGCACAAAGTAACCTTCAGAAGAAGCAATAAGAAAAGCATAACATAAGGTTAAAAGGATATGAAACATTGAAAACATTGTAAACCACATCAATCCTCAATTTCCCTCCAGGGAGGGACGGGAGGGATAATGTTAGCCTCCGTGTCTTTAATGAAATCCAGAATCTCTGGTCATGTTAATAGGAGAATCGCAATTTCATTACAAGACAGGAGGCTACATTATGCATGTTGGTAGCCTTGAATCACAACATCAGAAACATGTTCAATTGGTTTACGATAATGATGGGCAAAGGTAGAGGCATTAGACCAATCAGCAGCCTTGAGGATAGCATCCAACTTACCACCCGACCAGTATGACTTGCTGGCCATTGCGCTTCTTAGTGAATGAGCTTGGAATTTTGAAAGGTCGATACCAGCGAAGGTCATAGCCAATTTAACCCATCTCGCGATTGAGCAGGATGAGATGGGTTTAAAGGGTTTGACATAGGAAACAAGGAGTTGATTTGCATCAGGTGGTCGAAGATTAGACATCCTGGAGTCGTATTCCTTCATACAATCAACCACACAGAGTTTTTTGCAAAAATTAAAACGTGGATAGAAGATAAAGTCAGACATGGTTTTAGTTCTTCTAAAAATTTCAAATTTAACACCAAGCATGTCATAACATCTATTAGAGATTTCTAGAGCTTTAACATCTGAAACTCAGCGACAAGAGACTAAACAAAGAGGAAAGGGGTTGGCTAAGGCGCTCGACCTCGGACCTGGGGATCTGGGTTCGAGTCTCGGTAACGACGCCAAAAACCCCCTGTGATTCTGGGCAAATCACTTAATCTCCCCGTGCCTAAAATGAAAGTGTGTCCTCATGTAACGTAACTGGTGCTATGTAAAGCGCTCTGATAACTGATTCGGTTCGGTTCTAGTTCGCGCTATATAAAACTCAGCAAAAAAAAAAAAGAAGAGAGGCGAGTTTAATAGAAAGACATTTTCTGTTAAGGAGAGAATTGTCAGGCCATGAACAAAAAAGGTCAAGCAGAAGTTTAACATCCCAAACAGACTGATATTTAGGGCGAGGAGGCCTTTTAAGTCTAATACTTTTGAGTACTCTACAAATGATAACATTCTTACCTACCGTCTTACCATTGACGAGAGATTGTCCAGCTGAGATTGCAGATCTAAAGCAATTTATTGATCTATAGGAGAGACCATTGTCGAAGAGTTCTACCAAAAAGTTAACTATGTTAACGATAGGAGCTTCCACGGGATCCAAGTTCCTCTCCATGCACCAACCAGACCATTTCTTCCAGATGTTATTATATCTGTAGTGGGTTCCTGGTGCCCATGATTCACCAAGGAAAGTGAGAGCAGATGACGAAAGTCAAGACAATTGGTTAGATTGCCTGACACTTTCCAAGCAAGAAGGTTCAAACTCCCTGAAAGAACCAGATGATGATCTTCTCCGTTTGCGTTTAAGAGGAGGCCCTGAGTTCCGGGAATCAGGAAGGGAACGTCGCAAGAAAGTTCCAGAGCTGTGGGGAACCAGGCTTGAGATGGCCAGAAAGGAGTTATCAGGACAAGAGAGCACTGTTCCTGTCTCACTTTCTGTAGAACCCTTTGAATCATTGCGAACGGGGGAAAGGCGTAAGGGTGAAGAGGAGCTCAAGGCTGGAGAAAAGCATTGACAGCCAGAGCACCCGGGTCTGGCATCCAGCTGAAATACTGAGGGAGTTGGAAGGTCAACCGGCTGGCGAAAAGGTCGACGTCGAAAGGACCCCAAAAGTGAATCAGGGAATTGAAAATTGTCATATCGAGTTTCCAATCGCTGAAATCTTGAAGGAATCTCGAGTTCCAATCTGCTGAGATATTGGATTTCCCCGGGAGATATTCCGCCTTCAAAGCAATCTTGTGTTCCAGACAGAACATCCAGAGTTTCTTGGCCAGATCTGATAGGTCCGCAGACCTCGTACCACCGAGTCGGTTGATATAAGAGACTGCAGAAACGTTGTCCATCTTCAGAAGGACAGATCTGCCCTGAAGGGAGTGTCTGAAACTCATAAGTGCATAGAGACCAGCAGTCATTTCTAGAAAATGTATATGGTGAGAAGACTCTGAATGGGTTCATACTCCACCGGTGTCTTGGTCGAGGAGACGTGCTCCCCAGCCGTGAAGGCTGGCGTCTGACTCCAAAACAAAGTCTGGGGTCGAGCCAAAGATAGCCCTTCCGTTCCAGGCGTCCAAATTGTCCAGCCACCAAGAGAGTTCCAGTTTCGCTTGTTGATCTAGAGAAACATGGTCCCCGTACCAAAGACCGGAGCGAAGTGCATTGGCTTTCACTCTCTGGAGAGCACGGTAATTCAGTGGACCTGGGAAGATAGCTTGGATCGAAGAAGAAAGTAGACCCAGGAGTCTGGCCAATTCTCGGAGAGAGAGAGATTGTTGTCTCAGAACAAACCTGATCTCTTTTCGAATTTTGGCAATTTTCTTTTTGGGAAGTAGGAGGAGACAACTGGAGGTGTCCACAGTGAAACCTAGGAACTCTAGGGATTTTGAGGGCGTTAGAATGGATTTTTCCCTGTTTAAATGAAGCCAAGGTCCTCTATGAGGTCCATGGAGACCTTGAGATCCTCTAAGACTTGTGCATGAGTTTGAGACATGATGAGGATGTCGTCTAGGTAGATAATTAGTCGAATACCTCTTGCTCTTAGAATGGAAACAATCGTTCTCATGACCTTGGTGAAACACCAAGGGGCGGACGAGAGACCGAAAGGGAGAGCTTGAAATTGATAGAGGTGACCGTCCCAAATAAATTGGAGAAAGGGTTGATGTTCCTCGGCCATAGGGATGGTAAAATAGGCGTCTTTTAAATCCAATTTGACCAGCCAATCTCCGTGAAGGAGAAGGTCCCTGAGAAGATGGATCCCTTCCATCTTGAAGTGACGATAAACAAGATATTTGTTTACTTCCCGTAGGTTTATCACCGGTCTCCAACCTCCTTCTTCTCGACTAAGAAGAGGGTACTTACAAATTTCTTTTGGGACCAAGGCACCTCGATAATGGCACCTTTCTTGAGCATAGAGGAAACCTCCTCTCTGACGATTGCTAGATGTTCTAAAGGAAGGTCTAGAGGTCTGGGAGTAGTGGTCTGGTAAGGAGTGTCTACAAAGTCTATCCTGAATCCCCGAACTGTCTCTAGAACCCACGGGTCTTGTGTAAATCTTTTCCAAACGTGAAAAAAGAGTTTGAGTCTTCCCCCGACCCTGGGAGGTGAGAGAGAAGAAAGGCCCCTTACTTTGGGAATTGTTGTTTGATGCTCCACGGGAGGAGAAGCCTCTGCCACGGGAACCGCGTCCTCGTTGAGGGTAGAATTGTTTGTTGGAAGGGTAGGAGCCTCTACCGGTGGCACCCCTTCCTCTACCGGATGAGAAGGGCCGGAAGGTTTCACGGCCGGAAGAGCGGCCTCTTCTTCCGGCCTGTCCAAAAACATTTGTTGGGAAGACTTTTCTCATGTTGTTCTGGGCTCTATCTAGGGCAGTGAAGGTGGCGACATATTTTCCAATTGTTTTGATCATATCTTCACCAAATAGTAGACCTTTAGGCTTATTAGAGGGTTCTTTTTCGGCGAGGTCCCCGAGTTTGGGGTTAATCCTGTTGAGGATAGTTTTCCTTCTTTCCATATTAAGACCGGAGTTAGCGTTCCCTAGGAGCACAATCGCCCTCTGGCTCCAACCTCTTATTAGCCCAATGTCGAGGGGTGTGTTAGAGATATGAGATTCCTCTGCTAAATCAAGGATTTTGGTAAGTGGGCCGAGGACATCGAGGAGGCGGTCTTGGCAAGCCTTAAGGGCTCTTTCCAGGCCTTTCCTGGGATCTTTCCCCAGCTTAAATAAAATTTTTTATTAGGTCTGGGTCTAGATTGGGGGTCTGGCAGACCTTATCGATAATCCATGGTCTCGGGCATTCGGATCGCATGGTATTGCGTGTGTCTGTTTCAAGAGTATTCCATAGCCACTTTGTAATAAACTTAGAGAGGGAACCATCTAGAGCTATTTGGACGGGAGATATTGTTAGGGGAGAACATTTCTCCACCTAAGGGGTCAAGAATTGCGTCTTTAGAGGAAGGGGAGGAGTCCACCTCAAAAGCGCATTTAGATCTATGTCGTCCAAGTCATTATCATCAAGATCAAAAACGAACTCGTCGTAAGGCTCATCATATACTTCCTCTACATCGGAGTAGGAGTCTGAGTCAGCACAGGCGTCTTCACCAATTGTGCCGCTAAGGGCACCTCCCAAAACTGTGCCGCCAGGGGCACCCATCCTTATTGTGTCGCAAGGGACACCAACACCTTTTGAGGCGCTATGGCCTCCCGAACTGCGTGAGGTGCTAGGACCTCCCATGTCAACTGGGTTAGGAATAAAACCAGTAGTGCCTTGATTGTGCTTGACTTTTTTAGTGGCTTTGGATATGGAAGAGTCATGAGTTGTATCGCCTTCAGTACATAGCGCTCTTTTATGAGACATGACTTCCTTTAGAGTATTAATCATGCATGATCTCATCTCTTTTTTAAGAAAATTCTTAAAAGAATCGCTAGTGTGGGTAGGGGAACATTCCAAATCAGACATAATGCCAATGTATGTTTGGTATAAAACAATATATAAAGGGGAATAGAGGGTTGGAAATGAGAAGTACCTTCAGTAATGTCTCAAGAGTTCAGTTAGGAATTCCAATTAAATGTACTCTCTATTTAAAATGCCTTTTTAGATGATGTAGTCCAATCAAACTACTTTAATTTGCCCCCTTGTTGTTTTTTTTTTTAATACAAGCCTCCGATTGCCAAAAACGAGTAATGCACGTATAAAAAACAAACAAACAGCTGAACGGTAACGAGAGATAGAGCTTCTCGTAGTAACCGACACGCTCGAGCCAGTGGAAACGCGAGGGAAAGAGGAATGACCCTTAGGAGGCAGGGGGCGTTACGCCGCCGCTGCCGAGGGTCATTCCTCTAATGCGGGAAAGAGCGTGCGCGAGGCATCGGTATCGAGGCATCGGTATCAGAGCGCGAGGGGTAAAGACCACCGTTTTACAGCGGATTGTGAGTAACACCAATATTAAACATGTAGGACGACAATTACTAGAGTATCCATTATTTAACATGGATTGCGAGCAGAACGCGCATTTTAAACGGGGACGAAAACAAGAGTGGTTAGAAAAAATAAAGAAAGACGGACAAGAACGTCGCGAAGGTGAGGGGAAGACAACCGTAAATTGGAAGTCTTAGGGAGGGGGGTTACAGTGAGGGTAACACGACCACAAAGAGTTCAAAGAATTAGCTATGGCAAACATAGAGAAGCTCATAAGTAGAGAAATTATCACAAAGCTTAAGGTATGCTCTAAACATATGGTATAAACAAAAGGTTTCAATAAGCAATATCAAAGAGGATAAGCAAATATAAGGAGACTTCAGTAAAGGCAACTTATCTGTTTGAGAGCCGCATTTAAAAGAGGCTGATCTTCCCTGGCACATGCCTTTTATGGATACTGTGATGTCACTTATTATCACAAAACAATATTGTAAAAATGCTAAAAAGCAAGAACGATAAAATGCATATAATATTCCTTGATGATAAGTAGGACCCCCTCTACAAAAATTGCTAGCCCTATCATATCTAGCTTGCAAATCTGAAAACAAAGGCAGTCAACAGGGGCAACTCTTTGGTAACCCTTTAAGTGTTTAACGTTTTTTGTCTGATCCTCCACATATTCAACAAAAACTGTGAGATGAAAAATAGAATAAATTAACTGCCATCACTTCTCAGGATCCTAATTGCTGAGCAGGGCTGATTAGCACTAATGGCGCCTGGTGCGATAATGTTTGTTGGCACCCCCAATGACCACGTCCACCACAGATTCCCTCCCTACCACACTTTAACAGTCCCCAAGTCTCCATAAGCACTCTCTCTGAGATACATGTAATTGGTTATATAGCACCACTCATACCAGAGAACGGTGTCAGACACTTTGCATCACACACACATTACACAGAGAGAATTAATTCTAATTTTATAATTTAGTGTATAGGTATTGTTACATAAAATGGAGGCTTAGAATGTGTAGGAGTGACATGTCATCATACTGGTAAGAAGTAACGTTTGAGTGCTTGGTCTAGAGCAGCAAAAACTCAGAATTTAAAAGTAACACCGTAGATGGGGGTTCTCTTTATTAATAAAAATCGATTTTAACCCAAAATAACCCTTTTTGCAACATTAATCTATGCTCTAATCTATACTTTGCAGTGTGCAAGCAATTCTTCGCTGAAAGTTAGCAGTTCACTGTTCTATATGAGGATTTTAAGTTATAAATTAACAAAGGGATGTCTCTTTTAAAAGCAGTACCCCACTGACCTATTTACATTATATGCTATATGTAATCTGCATGGTCCATGTTCTTTGCAACAGGCATTTTAACCCTCTGTGCTACCTTATAGTGAGACACAACCTCAACTCAACAAAACTCTGATCTCTCTCCAGAAAAAAATCACAGGAGTTATCTTAACATTTTTTTTTTGCCTGGAAATTGCCGGAGGAAAGGAAAGTGGCAGGAGTTGCTTTAAACCCATATTAAACTTGCAACAGGGGCCCCCGTAAGTCAGCACCTGGTGCGGTGGAACCGGCCGCACCGCCCTAGAGCCATCATTGTCGCTGATCTACAGTCCCTAATTCCCAGATTATGGCATAGCAGTAGAATCCACTTCATTCTGTACCCATGGTAAATCGGACAAAAAATTACAACGTATTCTATGGATTTGATCACCTGAGGACAGAGGGGACAAAACCCACCAGACTCTTTGGGTGCAGGCAGCCACTTTGCCACATCTGAACAGAGTAGCAAGGTCCCTACCTGACATTTTATATATAATGTTTTGGCTACAGGAGGCTCAACCTTAACAAAATACATAGGATGTAGTTATATTTGAACTCAAAGAAGGAGACAATAAGGGTAACCACCCTAGCATGCCTTAAAAGTCAGATGATCAATATAGTGCCAGCATATACCCTTTAGTAGTTTTTTGGGGATCCCAGTGGCTTCTGTGGGGGTAGACCAGAGGTTCCCACACCCCATCTTGGTCAGTCAGCTGTTATAACCCTGAACCAGGGGAAGTAAAAGCCCCACATAGGCCCAGAACATCCTCCAGACCCTGTTGGTACAATAATAGTTCTGGGGTCACCCAAATCCTATGGTAACACAATATCAGTCTAAGACCCACTTCATTACAAAAAGATCTGAGGCCCAAGTCAAGCTGTAGGATAATAAGCAGGTACTGATGAGGAGGTTAATAAGGAGTTGCAAAAATGATTTTTGATTATCTCCAGAGTGCTTACATCCTTATGACCCCTAGAGTTCCCCACCATAGAGGGTCACCCCTAGGGCTTGGAGATTATAAATTTGGAGGGCTGGTAATACACGACAAAGTGAAGAGCCTCGCTGTGACCTAACAATATCTCCTGTATGTTGTTCCAGCTTCAGTATCCATTTTTGAATGTGGGGGCACCAATCAAACTACTCAGTGAGGCGATCCTCTAGAAAATCAAATATGTGGTCTCTCTCCAGGGGGACACCATTAAAGCTGGATGGGCATGAGCCGTATGGCAGAATTTTAAAACCATGTACTTAGTTTTGCTGAGATTAATCTCCAGGCTGCACTGCTTGCAAAAGATCACAACTTGATCCAGGAGCTTCTGTATCCCCATCGGATATTTTAAAGCAAAAGAGTATCGTCTACAAACAGAAGGGCATAGACCTTCTCATTGACTAGACTAGGGGTTTCGTTATCACACAACCCAAGCTGGAGAATGAAATTATTAGGGCTTTATTTATGGGCTTTTGCTGTAGGGCAGAGCCGCAGACCTCCCTGCAGCGTTGCTCTACGGCAAAAGGAATGGGCAGGAATGCACTGTAGTTCACCCTGAGGTACACATCTGACCTGAGCTAAATGTTTGTAGGGAGTATAGTAATAACATCCAGGAGGTATTTCGAGATACCTATATCCACCATAACCTTTCACAAGGACTCACTAGGTATGAGATCAAAAGCTGACTGGAGGGTCTAAAAGATCACATATAAGTATATATAAGACATATATGATGTCATGGAACATTTCATGCATGTTGTAGTATGTGAGGTAGTTAACAGTGTATGGTGAGGGCGCGAGATATAATTACTTTAAATTAAGATATTGATACAATTCCTAACCCTAACACCACTTTAATCTTTGTTTTTCTAGTGAATTTCTGTGTTTGTTTTAACATAAAGTAAGATGTCCATCATTATGCGAGGCATGGGATTGAACACTGGGCCTAGCCTGAGGCCAGGTCTTGAGGCTAAGCTCTGCGCCTAACCTCCTGCGGGTGCTTATGACTGACTATAACATTTAACAATATAAAGGGTATCAATTTACATAAGGTAACTGGCTTTGTCAAAGGGTCAGAACACCAAAATATAAAAAACTGTGGGCTTGTTGGCTTTTTCAAGCAGTCAATACATCAACTCATATAAGACCAATTGGATTTGTCAACAAGTCACCATTAACCATAATCAAATGTATATATTTTAAAATTCACACTTTGCGATGTTTAATAATAGGGATTGTCCCAAAATATTTTCAATAAAACATTTTTTAAAACATTAAAAATGTCCTTGAGTCATTTAAAAAAATATTACAGCCCATGAAATGTAGCCATAAACGCAACCACAAAGGGTCCCTGCACTCAAATGCAAAAGCATAGAACTCCAGCTCGGAATGCTTTAAGAAATATGGTTTACTCTCCTGAGATCATGGATTTAATGACCTAGGAGATGTACCATGTTTTTTTATGTTGCTTTGGGCTGCTGTGCTCCCTGCAGCCATCCACAACTTTCACAAAATGCTTGATAGTGACTCTGCCCATTCTAGGGGTACCAACAGGACCCAAAAATGTAAATAAATAAGTCCTTGCAGAGCATTATGGGTGCTCCTTGCATTGCTGGACTGGGAACAAAATCCAGCCCTGGCAATCAAGTTGGACCGGCCGCATTAGGGGGGACTTGGGTGAACGTGGAAAACACTGCAGCTGCTCTTGTTACAGGGGGCCGTTATTTCATCTATGCTGCAAAACAGGCCCGGGGAACAAAAATACCACCCTCCAGGGATCCAAAACTGGCCCCCACTCTGGTGGCCCACCGGTGAAACACCTGGTGCCCACTACAGCCAGTCGGCCCAGGTTTCGTGCCTGGAGCAGTGATTAATAAGTGAGCTCATGGTGCTTATTCATTTTTCCTTTTTTTACATTTTTCCTCTAAGGTCATTCATGCTTTTTAATAATTTTGGAGCCACAGAGATGCTTATTCATTCTTCCTTTTCTTGCATTTTTCCACTGAGGTCATTCTTGCTTTTTAATGACTTTGGGCCTCGGGGGGAGTCTCAAGACGCCAAAGGCCCCTGCCTACTCCCTAGCCTGCACTCATCCTAGGTGCTGGCAGGAGCCAGCCATTTTTTATAAAGTGGGAGCCCAAGCACCCAAGGTAGGTTCCACAACATGCCCAAATGTTGAGGGTTGTGGGGGCCCGAGGCCACACTGGGCCCTCTCTGCTCCACTGCTTTGGTCCAGCCCGGGTGGGAACAACCTATTTGCTCTGCACCTGAAGGGTGGGAGCAAAGTTGTTTTTCTTGCCCAGGAGAGTGCAGACAGGGAATTACATCTGTATTGCCTGCCCACACTCTCCCGGACAGGGAACTGCAGTGTCCTGGGTGATAAGGTCCACACCACAACCCTTGGTTTGGGGCCTGAGTGATTGTGTCCCTGAGGCCTTTCCGAGGCTCGATGAGGGGGGCTGCACATTTCCTCCCCCTTAAAACGTTTTTGGCCAGAGGGGATGCGGGTCTGTAGGCCTTACAGAGCCTCCGAGAGGGGGCCACACAGTGTTGCAGGAGTGGGCTCCCTGGGACAATGTAAAATATAGCGCCCAAGGGAGGCGATCCCTGGGGCTGATCCAATACGCACCCCTACCCTTTTTTAAGTAAATTGGTCACAGAGGATGAGTTCCCCAGGGCCAATGGTATCCAAGGGAAGGGGGCCATATGCCCTCTTCCCATGATTTTGTAATATGCCCTGTGGATCAATCAATCAATGGCCTTTTATAAAGTGCACAGCTACGTTGCCTGAGGTGTCCGGGATGTGTCCCCTGTGCCCAAAATGAGGCACAGGGAGGGAAAGTGTATGTCCCCTCCACTTTAATGGTAATTCAGCCACAGGATGGGGTCCCTTGGGCCCAGGAGACGGTCAGGAAGAGCGTCACCACTCACGCTTCCTCTGCAAATATTACACCCCAGCGGTGGGCCCTGGACCAGGGACTCTTGAAAGAGTCCCTCGATCCCAACAGTCCCAATATACATATATTTTTGGTTGTTAATTTCTCAATAATTACTGAATTGATTCACATCAAATCACAAAAAGCATGCTTTCTGTACCAAGATCTAGTTTCCTGCCAAATTTAGTGTAATTCCGTTGACTAGTTTTGGCAGTAGCGCTGCTTAAAAAGCACATGGAATATGCAGGCTGATTTTGCGTTTTGGGTCCCCTCCTTTTTTTTGTCCCCCCTCAAGATGGATCACCCCGAAACTTTCCATGAAGAAACTAGTCAAAAAGCAGCACTTTTCTTTAAGGTTTTGCAAAGATTTGTCAAACGGCGCCAAAGTTATTAGCAAACCACAAAAAGCATTTCCCATAGAAACACAGACTGATCTAGAACTACCTAGTGGCGACTACCTAGTGGCGACTGCCTACGACTATGCAAACATGGTACATTGTGTAGATAGAAGAAAAATGGAAGTATAGTGTTCAGTATCCACATATGGTTTTCTACACAATCTCTCCTTTTAAGTCTGGCGTCTTAGCATAATTATATTCAAGACATGTTGTTACTGATTATCTAAAACATAGAGTGGGGTTTGGTTCTTTCACCTCATGCTATTTGCTATTTGGTTTTTCATGCTGCCTTCTAGGAAGTGCTTTCATCAAAAAACAGGAGGGGCTATTTTACATCTGATAAAGTATATTTAATCATCACACTGTTTGTCCTGTTCCATTTTTTTATCTGCAATATGCATTCTGTATAGAAAGCAATCTTTGTTTGCTACTTTTTCCAACACTTCCAAAGCCAGCAGGGCAGGCCTTACTAGGTATACAGAGAATGTTAACAGCATTTGGGAAAAACTATGTGTACATGTGTTGACACATTCAAGAATAATTCAGGAAAATACTGAGAGGAAAAATATGCCAATGCAACGTTTTTGCACAGGTCTTCAAACTGACCTTGGATTGTATATGCTTCATGTAATAAAGTGTGTTCATTTTAGATTCATTCCAAATGATAATCTTGTACTTGAAATAAACCTGCCAATATTAACTTCCAGGTGAGTTGTTTTGGCAGCTTGGCTTTCTAAGCCAATTGAATAGATCCACATGGTAAAGAATGACATCATCAAGCAAACTGAAGAAAAGGCAAATTGAGAGTAGATTGTAAGGGCGAGTTGAAAATCCATTTGGAAATAGCCAACTACCTGAAGGCTCTTCATATGACGTGTTGCCATTACCCCCAGGTCCCTCCGTCCTCGACACCTTCATATACAAAGTGAGATAATCCATCTCACTGACAGAAAAAAAGAACAAAGGAATGCTGGACCTACCCTCCCCCTCCCGCTGGGAGTACATAAGCGTACAGTTCCCGGCATTCCCTCTGTTGTTTTTTTCTGTCATTCTGACAGGACAGGGATTTTGACGTGACAGGAGCGTGTGCGCTCCTGTGGAATATTGGACTTATGTTTGGGGCTGCTGTTCGGTCCCTTGATTTTTTGCCTCTCCCTCCCTGCCGGGCTTGGGGGGAGTGGCACGGGCTGGCTGGAGGACTCCCTGAGCCGCACGGCGGTGGTAATACCGCGTGGGCTCCGAATTTGCCCGATGGCCGCCCCTCCTGGTCTGCCAGGTTTACTGGGGGGCGTGGCCTCTCTGTGTCACCGGATTGGCTGGTTGCTGCTGATGCCTTCCGGTTGGATGGTGCCTGTCTTCCTTCCTGAAGGGGTTCAGGCGCTTCACTTTCCGGCAGTTTTGCTCCTGGTGTGCCGGGCCGGTGGGGTGAGTACCGCGTAGCGGTCTGTTTTGCCTTGTGAGAGGGGCACAGTTTGCATGGTGTGCTCCTGTGGCGCACTTGGTTGCAGCACGGTTCTTTGACTGCAGTACTTTCCCTGACCCATGCCGAGGTTGTGTGATCAGGCCTCACCTGGAGCGGCTGCTTGGTTTTTCATGGACCATTTCGCTAGAGTGATGATTATGCTCAGAGTGATGTCAGCCCTTGCTGGAGAGTCTTTGTTTCT
This sequence comes from Lissotriton helveticus, assembly GCF_964261635.1. NCBI lineage: Eukaryota > Metazoa > Chordata > Amphibia > Caudata > Salamandridae > Lissotriton > Lissotriton helveticus. The sequence goes on along the minus strand of NC_136067.1, from coordinate 1,033,403,397 downwards.
TTTCAGGATCTGCGTGTCCAGCTCCTCCAGGTGCCGGATTTCACATGTCCCATGCATTGATCCGCATAATCATGCCATGATGTGCCGACTTGCATATCATGCTGAGTTTCCGGATGGCACTGCTGAGTTACTTTCACTCGGAGTTTCCAGGCAGGATGTCCTGATTCAGTGGTGCTTGCTGTCTGGGTTCGGGTTTTCTTGCCGGTTTCTGTTGTTCCTGTGCTTCTGGGGGCGAGCGCTGGTTTTTGGGTGTTGTTTCGCCTTGCCTGTGCATGTGGTTCCTGGTTGTGGTGGGAGGCCTTGTTGTGCTGTTGGCCCCCGCCCTGGTTGTTTTTTCTCCCTGTGCTGGTGCCTCGCTGCGCGCGGTAGCCTCCTGGGGATGCCGGAATTTGTACCCGGGGCCTCATTTGTGTAATGCATGTGCTCTGCCACTGAGCTACGTCCCCGCTTCTGTCCTCCACTGATTTGTAGCCTCCTGGTGCTCTGTTCTCCTGGTTCGAGGGGGTAGTTTGGCACTGCGGCCGGGGAGTCTGCCGACTGATGCTGTGGATCGCTTGCTCGGGGTTTCCGTTCTTGCTCTGCTGCCTGCGCTCCCCCTCGTTGGTTGCCCTGGTCAAGTGTGCCTTCGGTTGGGTCTATCCTTCCTGGGTGAACTCCTTCTTGGTGCTCTTTGGGGCTCTATACCCCGCCCCCGCCTTGGGTGTTTGCGTCTGTTCGTGTGGTGCCGCCCTGCCCGTGTCTTGACACTGGCCGTCTGCCTCCGGGTGCTTCTTGTTCATGAACCTGCGGCCTTTTCACCCCTCCAGCGCCTGTTGTCGTCTGCTCTCAGCTCGCTGGTGGTGGGTTTGGCGCTGCTGTTCTGCGTTCCCTTATGGTCAGTCGCTGTGGTTCCGGGTTCAGTGCTGATCGTCGGCGCTGGTTCCTGGGCTCATCTTCCTTGGTCTCCATGGCCTGCGGCCTTGCCTCCTGCTCACCTCTGCTCTCTCTTTTGTTCTGTGGGGTCGGGCGTGCTGGGGGTCTTCTGCCTTTGGGTCGCTTCTTCTTACCTGGTATTGGCATGGGTTCCTGTCGCCTCGGTGGTGGCTTGTTCCTTTTTTGGCTGGCTATGCTTGTGCTTGCTTCTTGGATTCTCCCTGTGTTGTTGGTGTCTCCCTGCCTGCTTGCTTATGCCTTGCCCTCTGCTGCTCTTGTGGTCGTTGCCTCTCGCTTCTTCAGCAGCGGCCTGTTGGGAGTGTGGCTCTGTTCCCTCCTGCTTTGGAACGGCTCCTCCGTGTTCGTGGCTGCCTTCCCCCTGCTGGTGGTGGGTCGTTTTTTTGCTGCTTGGGCCACGGAGGGGGGGGATCCTGTTGCCTCCCCTGGGTTCCTGTTGGCCTGCCGCGGTTTCTCCGCTTCTTTGCTGCCCCTCTGCGTCCCTGCTTCTCGGTGTCTCGCGGGCGCGCGGGCCCTGGCTTTGGGTATGCTGCATGCACAGTTTTGGTTTTTCTGTGCCCTTCCCCCCCGCTGTGAGCTGGCTGTTTTGGCCTCTGCTCCGCTTGGGGGGTCCTGGTTCTTCGCCTCCGCTTCCTGGCTTCTGCTTGGTTAGTTGGACCTCGGTCGGGTTGGCCGTGTGGTCTCGGGCGCCGGTCTCCTGGGAGCTGGCTCTTCGGCTTCGCTGTGCCTTCTGGTACCCTCGGTCTTGGGGCTCCTGGTTTCTGGCTTTGTTGGTCTGCGCCTGGTTCCTCCTGCTCCTTCCCGGGATTCTCCCTCGCTCCGTCCTGGGGCTTCGGGTGTTTGTCCCGGGGCCTTCTGTGTGCTTGAGTTGCTTCGGGGGTCTTCCTGTTCCTGCCTTTGGCTTGCTTCTGGTGTTCCTGGCCGCCCCTCCTGGTTCTTTCTTAGTTCCTGCCTGGTTGTTCCTGGCTGGGGCGAAGGCCTCCTGCAGGTGTCTGTTGGAGGTTTTCGGGCTGGGTGTGGTTCGGCGTCTGTTCTTCTTTCCCTGCCGTCCTGCCCTTACCCCCCCCCTCCTGGTTTGTTTCCGGTGGTGGTTCGACTTTTGGTCCCTGGGGTTCGTGCCTCTGCTGTCTGGGCCTGGTTGTCTTTGCTGCTTCCTTGTCCTGGCGTGCCGCCTGTTTTTCCCTCTTCTGCTGTTCTCCGGGTTGATGTCCTGTGGTCGTGTTCCCCACCTGAGCCGGCTTCGTCCGCTCTGTTTTTTTGTGTGGTCAGGGTGGGTTGGTCCCTGCCTGGCCTCCTGGGACTGCCGGGTACTGTTGGCTTCTTGTTCCATCTGTGCTCTGGTGTGTTTGCTCCTGGGTTGTTCTGGTCTTGGCTGGTTCCCGTGCCTGGGTGTCTGCTGGGGCTTTTCCGCTCCTTGTGGGGCTCTGATTCCTTGCCTGGGCTCTCTTTTGGGTCCTGGCGGGGTGCTCTGCTGTGTGGCGGCGTCCTGTTGGGTCCTTCTGGGGTCCTGTGGATCCTGGTCTGCGGGCTTCCTGCTGGTTCGGGCTGACCTCCGGCTGGGCCTTCTGGGTTCTTTGGCTTTGCTGCCCCATTTCGGGCTGCTGTTGGGAGTGTTTTGTCGGACGTTTCCTGTTTTTTTTCCTGGTTCTAGTGTCCTGGCTCGCTTCTGCCTCCCTTGCTTCCCCAGGCTTTGTTCCTGGTGTGGGTTTGTTTGGGTGCCCCCCCTCCTTCTGTGGTTGGGGTACGGTTCTGTGGTGCTCTTGCCTCTGTGGGACTCTCCTGGCTGCGGGTTGTCTGGGGTTTTCCTGGTGCTTGGCCCTCTGCCTTTCTGCTTCCTCCTGCTTCCGCTTGGCCTTCCGTGTGGTCCTGCGGTGTTGGGCTGGTGGTTCCCGGTTCCTCTGGCCCTTTGTTTTGGTCTGGGCACTGCGTGGGCTACTTCTGGGGTTGTTGGCCCTGCGTGTCCTCCAGCTTGGTCCGGTTGCTTTGCTCTGGTCCTGGCTTCCTGGTTCCTTTGGCGTTGTTGCCCTGCCTTTTGCTGTTTGCTTGGCTCCTCTCCGGTGTTGCTGGGTTCAGGCCTTGTGCTTGTGGCCTGGTGTCTGTGCACCCTGGGGTTTTCTTTTCTCCGCTGCTCCTGCCCTTGCCGCTTGCCTGGTCTGGGTGTGGGGTGGCTTAGCGGTTATGTGCCGTGTGTGCGCCTCCTTGGGGCTGTCCTCTGTGCCTGGTTTTGGGGCTGCTGCGGTTTCCCGTTTGCTCTGTGCTCCCCTCCTGTCTTGTTTTCCCTCCCTTTTGGGGTTGGGTTTTTCGGGGGGTTGTGGCCGGTGGCTCTGTGCCAGCCCTTGTTGGGCTTCTTTGTTGTTGGTTTCCGGTCCTGTTGGCCTCTCCTTGCTTGGTCCTTTTTTTCGGCTGGGGTCTGGGGGCGTCTCTGTGCGTTGTTCTTTGGGTTGGCCTCCTTTGCCCATGCTGTTCTGGGTTTGGTGGCATTCCTGGTTTGGTTGGTGGCCTCCTTCCCTGTGGGATGTTTTGGTCTTCTGGGCTTTGGGGTTTTTCCCCTTCCCTGTCTGTCGGTTCGGGTTCTCGCTTCTGTTCGGCTCCTGGGTTCTTGTTGCTTCCGGGGCCTCCTCGGCCGGCTTTCCTGTAAATGTACAGGAATTTATATAGCGCAAATCACCAAGCGGTTTCTAAGCGCTTGCTTAGGGAACCCGTCCTGGTATTCCCCTGTGAGATAACCCAGGCAGGGTATCCGCAAGGTGAAAGCCAGGCATCCCACCGCGAGGGGCCGTTGTGGAGATTAAGCAAGCTATTGCCCAGAGTCGCAGAGTGTGAATCCGTGAATCGAGTAGGCACCGGAGCGAGAATTGTCGAGTCGATGGACATTTTAGGACTCAAGACCCCGCCGAGCCGGGAATTGAACCCTGGTCCCGGGCTGACCTCTGCTTCCAGGTCTGCCTCCTCTAACCAGTGAGCCACACTTCTCCTCTGGTCTCTCTTTGTGCCGCGTTCTTTTGGTTTGGTGGGCCGGTTTCTGGCCTGTGCTTCTCCTTCCTTTTGGTCTGGGTGCTTGTGCCTGCACTCTGTTGACCGTCTCTTTCTTTGGCGTTCTTGGGGGATGTCCTTGTGGGGCTGCCGGGACCTGTGTGCCTTCCTGCTGGTTCTGGGCTTGGCTGTGTTCGCTCCTGGTTTCTTCTGTTTCTGTCGATGAATCCCTGGGTTCTTTTGTGTCCTGGTGGTTTGTTGTGTTTTTGGATGAATGCCGGGGTCTGCTTTGGTATTTCTCACTTTGCATATGAAGGTGTCGAGGACGGTGGGACCTGGGGGTAATGTCCTATTACTTACCGGTAATCTTCATTACTCCGGGTCCCGTAGTCCTCGACACCTTCATGGATTCCCTCCCTCCCGATCTGCCGGCCTTCATCCTTGGCTTGGTATTTCAGAGGGAATGCTGGGACCTGTACGCTTATGTACTCCCAGCGGGAGGGGGAGGGTAGGTCCAGCATTCCTTCGTTCTTTTTTTCTGTCAGTGAGATGGATTATCTCACTTTGTATATGAAGGTGTCGAGGACTACGGGACCCGGAGTAATGAAGATTACCGGTAAGTAATAGGATATTCTCATCTCCTTTTTTTTTTCTTTTTTTTTTCCGGAGTTTTATATAGCGCGAACTAGAACCGAACCGAATCAGTTATCAGAGCGCTTTACATAGCACCAGTTACGTTACATGAGGACACACTTTCATTTTTTAGGCACGGGGAGATTAAGTGATTTGCCCAGAATCACAGGGTTTTTTTTGGCGTCGTTACCAAGACTCGAACCCAGATCCCCAGGTCCAAGGTCGAGCGCCTTAGCCGTTAGGCCAACCCCTCTCCCTGGTGTATGTCTTCATCAAGACATACACCAGGTCGAGGATGAGGACTAAATAAGCTTTAGAATTTGTTAATTTTGAAATATGTTTCGATCAACTAGAGTCTATGGTATCATTTGTGAGCCATGTGTATGAAAGCAGATTCTTGAGCTAGTAAATACCCAACTGAACGAGAAGAACATTTTAAAAAGTGGCATAAGACGTTGTATGCAGAAGCACTTAGCTGCCTTATGGGTATAGGAGTCATGAGATTCCATGTCTACCTTTACAGTCCAATGCAATTGCCCCTCCAGCTTCTGATACATTTTATTCAAGTTGAGTGTCACTTATCACATTCTTCAGCATTTTCTTCTGCAAATGCGTAATAACATGTATATATTTCAAGGAAGATTTGTGATGCTGTTCAGTACCTTCATGGGAGATAAGCTTTCAGAGTAGAGGCTTCCTCCCTCTGGAATTTGTTAACTATTAGGCCCTCATTATGAGTGGCCCATTCTTTTCTGGTTCCTGCATAAACTACTGTTTGTAGGAATCAAAACCAGATGTTTTGTGGTAGTTACCTAATGCCTTGCAAATGTATTCGTTATTGTACCGCACAATATAGCTTGATTCATTACTAAAGATTTAATTTATTGGATTAGGTTGTAGAACTAATATGTTTTAAAATGAATTAGCATAATTAGCATAATTGTGGGACTTAAGCTGACAGTCAAAACAGTTACTACCATTGTGAAAGTAGTTTTTCTGAATATTTTTCTCATTTGCAGGTACAGACCAAAGGCATTCTTTAATTAGTGTAAAGCACATTGTATTTTAGAAATAGAGAGGTGAGGGAGAGCTGGCAAGGTCACATGACTTTAATGAAGAACAAAGGGAGTGTTATGAGTTGGTATTGTCATACGAAAGGAAGAACCAAGGAGGCTTTGGAAGTGGAGAATGAAATATAGGAGTAGTGTTTAATGGGCCAAGTTCTTTTCTGGGAACTGGAAAACATATTATGATGTGTATGAGGACATGTTTTTCTCGAATGTTTTTTGTGCATTTTAATTAGTGAACCCACCTTGGGTTTAGTCAGATTCCCTGGAGACTTGGAGACGTACAGACATCTATTGACATCTGTTTGTAAATCAAAAATAGACTAGCTTAATTATTCAAGAGAAACAAAAAAATAAATTGTTTTAATTTATCAAGGACTCAAGTATGTTTCGTCACCGGTTAGTGGCACCTGGTAGGTGTGCTCATAAAGCCCTCACCCACCAACCTAGTTGGTGGCATGCTTCATCATCGGGCCCACCCAGTGACACCTAGCGTGTCCCGGGTGTGCTTCGACGCCTGATGACAGCGGAGCAGGTATGTCGCTGTGTGTGCGGTGAAGACTGTTATGGATCGTGAGTTTAAAACGGCTTGGCGGGGATCCCAGTGCCCGAGGGCAAACACACTTTATTGGCTGGGTCACCGTCAGCGGTTAAAAATAAGGCTGTTGGATGTTAGAGGCGAGTTACGACCTCCCACATCCTGGGATGTGTCAACATGTTTCAGCCAGTGCCTTATGACTAAGCTGGCTTTCTTCAGGACGGATAAAAAGGGTGTGTGCAGTTAAAACTAGTGGGTGTATATTCAGACTATGTGTATACACGCCCTAAAGTGTTTTTCTATGTGTGAGTGGGGGATTCCCATCTCGAGAAAACACCTGTACATGGAACATATAGGACAAGGACAAAACATACATGGAAAAAAGGTTAGAGTCACTTGGCTGTATGGTTTATATACAGTTGGTTGCCGGCTCTATAGCGGTGTAGGTGCTGGCTATGAGCGGCTATGGTGTAATGGTATTGGTGGTACCATTAGGGTGGGGTTCGCACTTGATTTCGGTAGTGGGGTGGCTAAAACACGAATTGTACAAGAATAGTGCACAGTGGTACAAGAGGAAACATAAGAGTTCATTCTTACGCTAGTTTGTCAAGAGTGCTACTTCATGGTTTGAGAAGTGGCATGGGTTGACCCTGTGGAATAAAAACATGGGTTTTGCCACAAAGTTTTAGAGAGACAGAGAGAGACCTGTGGGGGAGAAAACGCTTACCAGAGATGTTGAACCGTCAAAGTACTCACAGAATTCTTGGTCAGAGCCTGCCGTAGACCTGTACTGCCTCCTTCGCTGCACCGGTAAGGAATGGCCCTGGGAGTGAGCTTTTTCTACTTTTAGTTGATTGCTAAATTGTTTGCACCTGCATTTTGGAGGAAAGGGTGAAAAGACTCGAACTATCGGGTCAGTGCGCTCGCGAGCGCTGGTCATGATCGTGGTGTAGGTCCGCGCATGCGCGTTGTAGTGCGCTTTTACCGCGCATGCGCATTGGAGTGCTTGTTCTGCGCATGCGCGACTGTAATGGTGTCAGCGCTACTCGCTTGCACATGCGCGGACAAGGCGGCGCGATTGAAAGCCATAAAGAAGGCCATCTGGTATAGATGGTATAGCGAAAGCTAGGGGATAAACAGAGGCAATGGGTTGCGATTGTTGAAATTGATGCATGCCTCATTATAACCAGACGATGGTCTTTGGAAGGGTGGCACTGTTGGAGGGCATGCCTCATTATAACCAGACGCTGGTCTGTGGAAGGGTGGCACTGTTGGAGGGTTCACGTACTAATCACGTGTAGGACAAAGAATTCCACGGAATGGCATCGTTGAGCCCATTGGTCGATGTTGAAAGACGGTATATCCATCTTTGTTCTTTACCTAGGAGTCTTTTGTCATTCTCAATGGCACTTTCAGGGATTTGTTCAATTATTGTCCAATTAAAGTCATCGGGTGTATGACAGTGGGTAATGAAATGGTTTGTCAGCTTGCTTACGTTTTTCTTGCATCGTATCGTGCTTCGATGCTCAGTGAGTCTGGTCTTGATCTTTCGGGTGGTCATCCCCACATATCGGAGGCCACATGTGCACGTCAAGAGGTATACCACGTTGCGTGAGTTGCAGTTGGTGTGACTTTGCTGCGTCCATATTTTGTTAGGCTCCAGAATCAGTGTTCTGGTGTGTGTGGTCAGATGACACACACTGCAATCATTGCAGGGGTAGTGTCCAACGACCTTCGGAAGTCCCCAGGCGTTCAGGATGGTATTTGCTGGTTGTTTATGTGGTGGTCTGGGTCTGGTACTCACCAGCTGGTCCTTGAGGTTTTTGTTCCTTTTGTAAGCGAATCTTGGGGTTTCCCAATTCCTTTGTCCAGAGTTAATGATCCTCCAATGTTTTTTTATGATTTTGGTCACTTCATTTGAAGCCGTGTTGTAGGTAGTGACGCAAGTGACTGGTTGCTCCTGGTCCTCTTTCACGTGGGTCTCCAAGAGGGCATCCCGGTTCTGGTTTCTCGCCCTTTTCTGGGTTTTGCGGACAATGGTTTTGGGATATCCACGGTTTTCAAGTTTGGTGGCTAATTCAGCAGATTGTGCTTTGTAGTCATTCACATTGGTGCAGTTCCTTCGGATGCGAAGGAACTGTCCGAATGGTAGGTTTTCTCTCAGGGGCCGGGGGTGAAAGCTGTTGTAGTGCAGTAGGGAGTTCCTAGCCGTCGGTTTATAGTAAGTCGTCGTGGTTAGAGTTCCATCTTTTGCCCTGATGTCTAGGTCCAGGAAGGGCAATGCTTCGTTACTAGCAGTGCTAGTGAACTTCAAGTATTGATCCCTGGTGTTAAGCCATGTCATGAAGTTGTCCAGTTCAATCTGTGAGCCTTGCCAGATGACCAGGATATCGTCAATGTATCTGTGCCATTTCAGGATGTGGTGGCTGAACGGGTTACTAGTCGTGGCAATGTGAGAGCACTCAAAGTGGTGTACATATAATCCTGCTACACTAGGGGCAAAGACGCTGCCCATGGACGTGCCATTTGTTTGCAGGTAGAAGTCGCCTTCGTACTCGAAAAAGTTTTGCTTGAGGGCCAGGGTGGCACATGCCAATATGAAGTCCCTGGGGGTGTGGTAGGGCCAGGGAGATGCCATTAAGACATCATGGAGGACTTTCAGGGTGGCGTCCTGAGGCAGGCTGGTATATAGGCTCTCCACGTCTAGTCCCACCAGGAGTTGGGTGTCGGGGTTGAAGTCCATTTTGTCAATGACTTGTAACAGGTGCTTGGTGTCCTTTATATACGTTGGGGTTCGTTGCACCAAGGGGTTAAGGAAGAAGTCACAATAACGTGACAATGGTTCCAGGAGGGAATTTATGCCTGACACGATGGGTCTACCAGGGGGTGGCAGTTGACCCTTGTGTACCTTGGGTACTATGTAAAAGTAGGGTGTCTTCGTGTGTTCAGGGCATAGGTATTCGGCTTCCTGTTTTGAAATATGTTCCGCGTCTGCTGCCCTTTTGACCAGATTGTGGATACTAGTCCGTAGTTCATTGGATGGGTCCTGTTCCAACCTGCGATAATTCCTCTTATCGCTAAGGAGTCTCCGACATTCGGTGTCATAATCCGTCTTGTCCTGTAGGACAATGCCTCCCCCTTTGTCTGCAGGTTTAATGACAAGGGTAGAGATGTTTTGTAGGCGTTGTATTGTTTGTCGGTCATTCCATGACAAGTTGTTGAAATGGTTGGAGGGGCTTAGGTGCTCAATGTCATGATACACAGCTTGCTCGAACATCTCTACCCTTGTCATTAAACCTGCAGACAAAGGGAGAGGCATTGTCCTACAGGACAAGACGGATTATGACACCGAATGTCGGAGACTCCTTAGCGATAAGAGGAATTATCGCAGGTTGGAACAGGACCCATCCAATGAACTACGGACAAGCACTCCAATGCGCATGCGCGGTAAAAGCGCACTACAACGCGCATGCGCGGACCTACACCACGATCATGACCAGCGCTCGCGAGCGCACTGACCCGATAGTTCGAGTCTTTTCACCCTTTCCTCCAAAATGCAGGTGCAAACAATTTAGCAATCAACTAAAAGTATAAAAAGCTCACTCCCAGGGCCATTCCTTACCGGTGCAGCGAAGGAGGCAGTACAGGTCTACGGCAGGCTCTGACCAAGAATTCTGTGAGTACTTTGACGGTTCAACATCTCTGGTAAGCGTTTTCTCCCCCACAGGTCTCTCTCTGTCTCTCTAAAACTTTGTGGCAAAACCCATATTTTTATTCCACAGGGTCAACCCATGCCACTTCTCAAACCATGAAGTAGCACTCTTGACAAACTAGCGTAAGAATGAACTCTTATGTTTCCTCTTGTACCACTGTGCACTATTCTTGTACAATTCGTGTTTTAGCCACCCCACTACCGAAATCAAGTGCGAACCCCACCCTAATGGTACCACCAATACCATTACACCATAGCCGCTCATAGCCAGCACCTACACCGCTATAGAGCCGGCAACCAACTGTATATAAACCATACAGCCAAGTGACTCTAACCTTTTTTCCATGTATGTTTTGTCCTTGTCCTATATGTTCCATGTACAGGTGTTTTCTCGAGATGGGAATCCCCCACTCACACATAGAAAAACACTTTAGGGCGTGTATACACATAGTCTGAATATACACCCACTAGTTTTAACTGCACACACCCTTTTTATCCGTCCTGAAGAAAGCCAGCTTAGTCATAAGGCACTGGCTGAAACATGTTGACACATCCCAGGATGTGGGAGGTCGTAACTCGCCTCTAACATCCAACAGCCTTATTTTTAACCGCTGACGGTGACCCAGCCAATAAAGTGTGTTTGCCCTCGGGCACTGGGATCCCCGCCAAGCCGTTTTAAACTCATGATCCATAACAGTCTTCACCGCACACACAGCGACATACCTGCTCTGCTGTCATCAGGCGTCGAAGCACACCCGGGACACGCTAGGTGTCACTGGGTGGGCCCGATGATGAAGCATGCCACCAACTAGGTTGGTGGGTGAGGGCTTTATGAGCACACCTACCAGGTGCCACTAACCGGTGACGAAACATACTTGAGTCCTTGATAAATTAAAACAATTTATTTTTTTGTTTCTCTTGAATAATTAAACTAGTCTATTTTTGATTTACAAACATATAATCCGGGGGATAAGGACTAGCTTTCTGGTCCTCTCTCTCCTTCTTGATACACGCATCTATTGACATCTCCCATTGTGTCTTCATGCTCTATATATGATTCTTTACTTATAGAACTTCTACCGAGGTTCTGATGATGATACATTTCTCGCTACCTTGCTTCAATAGGGTTTCCCCTATCCTTATGTTAGTGCAGGGTTTAATAGATGATGCAAATCTTTTTCATGTATTGAGAGAAGGATCAAAACCATTTGACAAGTTACCAAATTCTTTTTCTTATTTTCTGTATCGCAGCTATTGAGATCCATACATGTTTTTTACTGCTGAGGACCAATATTGTAAGAAAATGTCATCCCCATTTGCTCATTCTATACTATGTTTTCGAAATTGATTTATTTAGTCTGGCTTTGGGTTTGTAATGAACGTTTTAACGACAAGTTACTGACTTTTTATTTTGGGGTCCTAATGATCACACTGTACTTTAAGATTTAAATTGTCATTAACTGCTCTTCCTCTGAGGCTAATACAAAGGTCTATTGACCAGAGGCGAATTGGAAGAAGCAGCCCAGAGTGTTCTCAGCAGAAATTGAGGAAAAAGGGAGGAAAAGAAAGATAGGAAAAAGATGATAGATGGGAAATCTGAGATAAATAAAGATCCTGCAAGAATCCAATTAATCGATGGGATATTTTGACTGGTGCAAATGAGAGGCATGAGATATAATTAAATTTGCACAGTTGTGATTCTTGATAACCTCTTCATTTGGCTGCTCTGGCAGCCTTTCCCCTAAGTAAAACAGTGGATACCAGTTTTATCATTATTATTATTATTGTTATTATTATTATGATTATTACAAATTAAGCACGGGTGCAGCTCTTTACAATTTCTGTGAACATAATCTATTATTGAATGCTTGTGCCCTTCTGTACCTGTGTTACATTTGCAATGTGCTGTATGAATAAAAATGCATGGAAAACAAAGTAACAAGAAACGCCTAGCCAGATCGTCTGATTATTGCTAGGCATGCTGCAAAGCTTTCCATGTGGTTGTAAAAATCTGACACTTCGAACTTGAACTTCAAATTCAGGTGGACATAAATCCATTTTTCTGAACAAGTCTTTGGAACTTTTACAGACATTTTTATATAATCTAGTTCCTTTGTTGATTTGGGGCACTATTATTAGACCGCATAGTATTAGCTATCAAATGTTATTTATTTTATTGGCACAGGCAATATTCAATCAAAGGCTGAAAATGCCATCTGCAGAGTTTTATGTTCAAAAATCCCTCAGTGACACTTTGCTACAAAAGTTAAAGATAAACTGTAAGCGGTCAGTGTACACTATGGTGGAATGTTTTAGACATAACATAATTGTGATTTGAGCTGTTAGTTATGCTGCATGACTCAGTTACGACTATATGGGCCATGAACACAAATAAAATGCAGACTTTTGCTCAACAGAACCATTTTTATCCCTCTGTGTCACATAATAAAAATGTCATGAACCGCAAAAAGCGTAGAAATCCTCAAACAAATGAGAAGAACATTTTAATAGGAGATATAATAAGCAGCTGTGGCGCGTGCAGGTAAGAGCGGTGGGGCCGGGTGGGGGGGGATTTGGATGGATCATGATGAGGGAGAATTAATTATTTAATTTTCCTTTGTCATCGTCCATCGAAATCTCCCCTCACCTGGCCCCAACGCCCCACTGCTCTTACCTGCAACGGCCACGTCTGATAATAAGTGGTATGCAGATGCACTTAAAAACATTATGGGTATAGCAGTCATTAGATGCCAGGTCTACCTTTATAGTCCATTCCAAGTGCCCCTCCAGTTCAAATGAATTTTATTCCGGTTGAGTTTTCACTTATTACATTTTTTTTGCATTTTCTGATAATAAAGTTTACTAGCACCTTGCCAGGGGTAGCAAGCGCCATCTAAATGAAATGTAATTTAACATGTATGTGTTACAAGAAAAGTAAATGATACTGCGGATTTGCACAGTTCAGATTGGTGGTGCAATCTGAAGTGTAGGCTGCCCTCAAGCGGATTGACCTTTTGTTCTGGACTGAGGTGTGACTTCCACAAGATAACAATTCATCAATCACAGTGAAGCACATTAGGCCCCACAACAATGACTGAGAATAGTAGATTTGCAAACCATGAACGTTTATTAGCAGATTAGTAAAGTTACAAACTCGAATTATTTAATGTTGTCAAATCATAAGCCATATAATTCAAAATCTTCAAATACAAAGACAAACTGCCCAAAGTTGCCTTAAATCAAATTGAGTAAATTCAGTGGATGAAGGGAAATTCCCTAATATACTAAGCTAGAAATTCGGGTAAATTGGAGGGCAATCAAATAAAGGAGACACTTGAGTGAGAATAGATTTGCTAAGGAGTCTAACTCTTTAAGCAGGTGTAAGGTAAGTGTCTAGTCTCAAGAAAGTGGAAATGGGCATCTGAAGGTAACTAGCTCAGCAATGCACAATTAAAACACATGTATCTATAGTATGCAAAACTCCCCATGATTCCCATGGAGGAAAGGCCAATCAGGATTGAACATTTCATAAAATCTTAGTTTAGGCCCTCTTCTCAACCATCACACAATGAAAGTCTCAGCGGTATGTTCTTCAAGAGATATTTCGTTGTTAAATGAAAAACGATTGGTGTGTTCTCAGCACATGTGTGGAGATTCATTATTCAGCTCTTCATGAAGCGCACTCAGATAAACATTCACACAGAAACATTAAACAAGAACATATATTTAATTTAAAGTTGCCAGTTACATCTTGGCTCCTGAAATAAGAGAAAGAGGAAAAGAGCACAGAGGCTAAAAGAACATTTTCATTTTAGCGTGAAATCCAAATTAAAGTTAATGTAGTGCAAAGCATACAATTGTGACATAGTGTCACCATATTTGATGCCTTTATGTAACTTCTTGGGAGATAAGCTTTCAGAGTATAGGCTTCCTCTCTCCAGAATTATCTACTAAATCCTCATTTTGAGTCACCTGTTCATTTCCAATCCCCGTGTAAACCATTATTTGCACAGAAATCGAAATTACGAGTGTTGTTTTAGTTACCACGGGCCATATTATCAAGAAAGGGCGATACATTATCGCCGCTATTATCGGCAGGAAACTGCCGCCAAAGCGGCCATAATGGGCTTGATAATATGCCCTTGTGAAATCCCATAGAAGCCCAGGTTCTGGTGTGAACCTGGGCTTCTATGGGAATTTACAAGGGCATATTATCAAGCCCATTATCGTCGCTTTAGCGGCAGATTCCTGCCGATAATAGCTGCGATAATGTATTGCCCTTTCTTGATAAAATGGCCCCCCATGCATTGAAATTTTCTCCAGGTAAGTTTCAGCAAGTGAAACCTGCCGTATTTTTCCGGGGCAAAATACAGTAAATACTATTACATGGAAATTCTGGTACACAGAAGCACCAAATTCCTCATGTTATATTCCATTATAAAGGGTGTCTCTTGTATCATGCAATAATTATCGCACCTTTTAAATGCTGCTCGATGAATGTAGGCTTTTAAAAGGTGAGATAATAATCCCCTTCCCAGCAAGAGACTCATAATGAGGACCTCTATGTTCACCTCTCAGGGGGATATATCACATTTGGCAAAACTCTGATACTCAGCTTTTTTTTATCAGTAGGCTAGGCCTTGCTCTGGCGTTCATTATTCACTCTACACAGTGACACCCGTTTCTGGAGTAAAGGTCAGTTCTTAGTTCTGGTGGTTACAGAGGATGGGCACTGATTTCCGGGATTCATTTTTAATAATTAAAATTAGACCCACAGGTGGAGACAGAAAGGCAGGAAAAGGAGAAGGAAGGAGGAAGGGAAAATGTGATAAAGAGGAAATCTGAGATACATAAAGATCCAGCAAGAAGCCGAATAAGAAATGGGAAGTGTGGACTGGTGGGAGAAAGAGGCATGAGATATATTATTGTCTACACAGACATGATTTATGATAACCTCGGCATTTGGATGCGCCGGCGGCCTTTCTCCTAAGTAAAACCTTGTGTGTCAGTGCTTTTGTTACTATTATTATTATTGTTGTTGTTATTGGTAAATATAATTATTAATTTTATTATTGCTATCTCAGCAGAGGAGCTGCTCCATACAAAACCTGTTAGCATAATTTATTATTAAATGCTTTCACTCTTCTGTCCGTGTGTTACTATTACAATGTGCCACATGAATAGCAAGCATATGCAATGCAATAGATCTCACATTTATGAGAGTTTGAGCTATTGGCATTGTAAATGAAAATGCCTTTTATTAATGTGTTTTTCTTTAAAACAGATAAATAAAAGTCATTGTCATTTACAGTGTCAATAGCTTATACTCTAGCAAATGCAAGACCTTTTGCATTGCAAAAACTTTTTTTTGTTAAAGAGCCCCATGCTTTCACTGTAATGGCAGCCGCACCCCTTTCTTTAGTTGCGACTCATCTAAATACATGGGCGCTGCCGCCATTTAAGTGAAAGTGGAGTATTTGGTGCCTTTACCAAAAAAAATATGTTTGTCAAGTTGACAAACAAATGCATTTTTTTGTAAAAGTGCCCCATGCGCGGTTTTACTTTATTACCGTCCGAGCACCTTTCTTTAGGCGCAGCTCATCTAAGGAAAAGAAAAACCAAAGGTGGTGATGGACGGAACGTTGACAATACAAACACTCACCCCCAGTCAACTGATCTGGGTTTAATCCATCACCGTTCTTTAGCTCACTCCGCCACCCCAGTTCAGACATGGCCATATGCAAATCAGTCTGACCCTGAGCCTCATGGGAACAGTCCAGCCCGAACTGCCAAGCCATGTCTTCCCTGGACCGGAATCAAGCTTCCCAGGACCGGTTTCTGGCATTACAGCCGTCTTCAGCCGGGCTTGCTTGAAGAAAAGGGCACGGCCACCGTTAAGGTGAAAGTGTGGCATGGGGTGCTTGTAAACAAACAAAAGTGAAAAAATAATAAAGAAACGTGGCCACGTTCAGCGCCACAAATAAACCAAAGGCGCGGCTGCCACTGTATCAGTGTGGGGTGCAGTGCTATGAAAAAAATTAAATAAAGCTCTGCAGGAGAGATTGTCCTGCTGCAACAGCAGACAGGTGAAAATAATTTAACAAAATAATGCTCGGAGGCTGGAATTAAAACCTACTGAGAAACAACACATGTAACAGGGGGTGTCCTCATGGGAGGTTACAAAATGAGACAAGGAGTTACTAAGGAGGGACTACTAAGCCTATTGGCCAATGAAAAGCCACAGTTTACAAAAGACAATAACACAAGCCAATGAAAAATAAGGGCAGAGAGTGGGCAGAGTGTCCATACCTGAATACAGCATGCCTCGCAGAGCAGTGCATGCGCTGCCCTGGCTCGACCTAAAAATGCATGGAAAACAAAGAAACAGGAAAAGACCCAGCCAGACTGTCTGAATATTTCTAGGCGTGCTGGAAAGCTTTCCATGCAGTTGTAAAAATCTGACACTTCGAACTTGAACTTTAAATTCAGGTGAATATAAATCTATATTCCTGATCAATACTTTAGAACTTTTAAAGGCATGTGCCACTAAGGTGATTAATTTGTTTTGGTCACTATTATTAGACCACGTAATATTAGTTAGTAGATGTTATTTATGTTAGTGGCACAGGCAATATTCAATCAGAGACTGAAAGTGCCATCTGCAGAGCTTTATTGCTTAAAAATTAAAAATCCCCCAGTGACGCTTTGCTACAAACGTTAAAGGTAAACTGTAAGCGGTTTGTCTGTGCGGTGGTTGAATGTTTTAGACATAACATAATAGTGATGTGAGCTATTAGTTATGCTGCATGACTCACTTACGACTACATGGGCCATGAACACAAATAAAATGCAGGTTTTTGCTCAACAGAACCATTTTTGTATCCCTCTGTGTCACATCATAAAAAAGCCATGAACCGCAAAAAGCAATGCTCGTGTTCTTAGTTTATGTGTGGGTTTCTGCAAATCTTTATGTGGTGTGCAAATGATCCATTCAAGTGAGCCACCGCAGCTTGGGTAGCAATTGAAATGTTGTTAGAAGAAGTAACACTTAGAAAGAAGCATCATTCTTAAAATAGGGCTTACAAAAATCGGAATTATCTTTTCTGCGGACTGCTACTGTTTAGGTCCTGGGTAGTTGCTGGCAATCATCGAGGGAAATTAAGATTTACAATTATTTACATGTGATAAATGTACAGTCAATGGACCTGAATGGAAGTTAATTTGCATATTCATTGTTTATTCTGAAAGACAACGGGGCGGGTTCACAAAGTCGTTTATTAATACATGAATTAGTATGACAGGATGAGTACTACATCTACTCATAAGTGTCTTTGAAAATCTGCACCAACATGTCCATCTTTCTTTTAGCAAATTGTGCAAAGAGAGCCCAGTCCTTTCTACTTGTGCATAAATATTCTCTGAATATTCCCATGTATTCTCATTTTAGGTGATTTGAGGCCAATGCACACAGGCAACATGATGAACTAGCAGGGGTACTACTTCATACACAAATACCGTTGATGACAGAGCCTGACCTCCAGAAAGCTTCACTGTGCACCCCTTGACCTGGGTCCTCTGTCACCATCAGGATGATTCTAGGAAGGTCAAATTCTCCTAAAACTTGCAAAGCTGAGCGATGTTTAGAGTCTTTCTACTTTCATAGAGTGCAACATTTGCTAACTTTGCACAAGTTCACCATTGGAACACTAAGGCCCTCATATAATGTCAGGAGGAAAGCCATCCAACAGCTCGTCAGAGGCTTTCACCTGATATCATAGGTTTCCGTCCAACCTCCATATTATGATACTGGCGGTCGGAGGAAAACGCACAGGGAATTCCGCTCTGCTTCTGATGGGCTCCACCGCAACAACCATTGTGTTTTTATGCTGCCCCAAATTTACAAGTAGGTGTAAATATGTGGCAGCACCAAAAAGTAACGCCATACAAGACCAGGTGTTAGAATGGTGCACGAGGAGAAATGCTTGTATTTCTCCTCGTTTTTGCTTTTTCTATGTGTGATGCAATCTGCATCACTCTTAGAAAGAGCAAAACACCATTAATAGTTGATTATGTGCAGGAAGGTGTCACTTCCTTCACATAAACAATCCATTATTGGCGATTTGTTACTTCAATAATGCTTTAATTTCTCCTCGTTTTCTCCTCGTTTTTGCTTTTTCAGTGTGTGTTGCATTCTGCAGCACACATAGAAGTAGCAAATCATCACTATTTAATGATTTTTTATGTGTAGAAGGGACACCTTCCTGCACATAATCAACCATTAATGGCATTTTGCTTTAGTAAATGCATTTTTTCTATTGCTAATAACTTTGGCCCCGTTTCACAAACCTTCATGAAACTGTCCATAAAAGTGCTACTTTTTAGTTAGTTAGTTTGGGCATGCAAAGTTTCAGGGTGATCCGTCAAGCGTGGGCTGAAACAAAAGGGGGATTCCCAAAACCTGTTTTCCACCTTTATGTAGAAAGTTTAGACACCGCTTCAGCCCAAACTGCTGAACGAATTTACAACACATTTGACAGAGAACTGGGTCCAGAAAGAGAGCTTTTTGCGTTTTTGCACACATCCGTTTGTAGTTTTGAAAAAATAAGTTTAGAAAAATTGTGTATTTCACGCCACGGAGGATCCGAAAAAGCCAAGATATCTCAAAGTTAGGCCTGATTGGTTGCTCACCACCCTAAGCAGGAAGTGGTAGCAGCTATCTTAGTACTCTGTATGCAGTCTCTTGTCCTAAATTGTTTTTTTTTAAAAGACACAAGAGGGCCCCTACCTCCTAGGCCTGGTGGTGGGGTTTCAGAGGGACCCTGCCTGTGGCCAAAAATACATTAAAAAATAAATTGCTGCGAATTTGAAGAGTATTCACAAGTCTGCAGCAACATTAAAAAAAAAGAAGTGCAGTGTCCCACGCTCGTTTATTAAACAACCTGGCAGTGGGCCACGGCCAGGGGGGACAACGTGTTGATGTTTTTTGGGTGAGGGGGGAGTGTGTGGGCCCCACCCAGACTGTTTTTTGTCCCAGGAACCCTATTCCCTGAGGCCCTATATATTTTTTAGGTGGAAGGGATGTGAAGCCCCCACCCAGATCATATTTAAGGTCGTATTTAATGCCGGTGACCCCATCCCCCTAGGCCTAACATATTTTTAAAGAGCAGGGGGTGAATATGGCCCCCACCCCGGCTGACTTTGACACTAGGGACTCATCCCCGGGGCATGATGTATTTTTTAGGGGTAGGGGGCATGCAGCCCCATTCTCCAGGCAATACTTGGCCCCAGGGACCCCATCCTCCGGGGTAAACTGTGGAATTGGGATCCTCAAAAGGCATAACACAAAAAACTACTCGGGTCTGTGCTAGCATGAGGCCAGTTTTGAAAAAGAAAGATTGAATCAGTGTCTCACAAGAAGCCCCAAAGGGGAGCAATCCCTTTCAGGATGAATGCCCTCACCCACCCTAGGTGACCTGCTTCATCATATGGGCTTCTCCTCCCAGTGGGAAAACCTAACACACTGAGGGTACAACTCCCTCACTGTGAGGCAGGAGCTCTGGGATGTCGGTTTGAGATTATAATTTATTATTGAGGATGCTAAAATCCCATATGTGACAGGTGTAGTGAGGACCCAGTGTAAAAAAGTGAGTGAGATTGAAAAGTGAGATTAAAACTACCTAGTAGGGTAATAAAAACTCTTTATTCACTTGCTCATACTGGTAGGGTTAAAAATCAGTGCAAAAGCAGTATAGATTCATACTGTTTAGATATCAAAGACGGTCAACATCTTTCAGCCTAAGTGTTCTATGTCAGTATCTAGGCTTTCTTCAGGACCAGAACTTGTAAACAAAGCTGCTGCCAATAGTGTGAAAGAAAATAAATTGATACAAAACCAGTAATCCTATGTTTAGTTGAGTATTACGGGAGCTTATCTGTAGAAGTGAGACAAAATGATAGAAGCAACAAGTCAAGCAAAACATCAATACATTATTCCAAAAACGGTACATGCTAGTATAGAAGGATTACTAATATATCCTTTAGAGTCTGATAAGGTACTCCTGTTGGTTTGAGTAAATCTTCTTACCCATGAGTATAGGATAAGTAGCCCCACCTCAACCTGGCAATAACTCAGGGAAGGGGGCCTGCTCTGTGAAAAAATAGGATCATGTGTCACACATATATGGATTTACAATGTGGGCACAGGTCTGATAAAGAGGAATGCGTTTGTGGTGAACCTAACTAACAGTACACAGTGTGCGGGGACTAAAAACTCAGGACAGATTGCAATCAAATTTAGTTTATGTTACTGGAATTAGCAATGTGCTATGCACACCATGAAAAATAGCTCAGTTAATATTGGGGTAATTTGGTGTTTCTCTGGAATGGGTAGTTTAGAACTAGGTCAATGAAATTACTAGATGTTGGTCAGAGGAAATGGATGCCCTATTGCTGAATATAAGGTATGTTTAACTACTAGAACTAAAGAGTCCTATCAAAAGGCCTCAGGGATCCCATTCTCCGGGCCCACCAAACTAAGTAAAAAGGAGCGGGGTGCACAGTTCCCCTCCCTGAGCAATTAATGTCCCTGGGGACCCCATCCTCCGTGAACGGCTCGCTAGCTATGTCCTCAGTAGCACACCCCACGTACATAGCAGTTTCCCTGCCTGCACTGGTGTGGGTAGGGGGGGAGCCTGTGTTTGCTCCCACTTGGCGGGAGCGTTTTTGAACCTCCCGCCACATGTGTGCCAACACAAAGGGGCATATTATCAATAAACTGCGATAAATATCACAAAGCACGCTTAGCTCTTTTTTAGTTATCGTCGTCTACTGCTGGAATTTATCGCCCGGTTTGCGCGTTATTAACAACGCATATCACCGAGGCGATAACATTTCCAGCGATAGCGGCTATATCGAGGGGATATCGCTGGAAATCCAGCAAAATTACTACATAGATGGCAATGGTACACTTACCCTTATGATGCACCTGCCATAGGATAACTAGGGTAAGTCAGGGTAAGTCAGCATTTTATCAGACCTTAGTTTTTGGCGAAAACCACGTTTTTTTACAAAAACTAACGTCGGATAAAATGCTGTGGGCTGACTTGTAAATTTTGCGATGTGCACTTAGCGATATTTTACATATCTTTCTGTGTGAGGTACACCCAGTGACTCCCACTTTGCATCTCATTAGAGATGCAAAGTGAGGCGTCAGGAAAATGGCTGCTAACATGCGCTAATGCATGTTAGCACCGCCTTGTAAATAAGGCGAAAATATTATCTCCGCTCTTTTGGCTTTTAAAGCAAAAAAAGCGGAGATAAGGCCCTTGATAATGTGCCCCAAAGTCTGCTTCCAGTCTGCAGGAGCTGAGAGAGTGATCCCGCCAGCTGGGAGTAGACTTTTGCTCTGTTTCCGTGCAGGGAAACAGATGAAAATATTGCTCCCGCCCAGAGGGCACAGCATAAGTAGCTTTTCCCTGCGGGTGGGAGCAATGTTGGCTCCTGCTGCATGTATGGTGCTGGTTGGGGCCACGGAGGCCTTGGGGCTCCCCCTGCAGCCCCCAATAAATGTATGGAGGATGTTCTAGGTGGGTACCGGGGCACCCACCTTTAATGATGCCGGCCCCAGTAGATGGGGTCCTGAGACCAGAAAAGGCTCAGGTAGGGGAGCTGCACTGCCCCCTACCCTTTTAGTTTACTAGTGCCCCTGGGACATAGGATCTGCAGGGCTTAACAAAGGCATGAGTTATAGTTACGCGAGATAACTATAACTATAACTATAACTATAACTTGTGAATCTCAGTGTTTTCTAGAGTTTCAAATGTTACTTTAGCCTTTGTTTTTTTTATTGAATACATATATACACACACACACCTTAAATAGACTTATCGCAGTGGTAAGGTAGAGGCATATATATGAAAAAGGCATGCGAGTAAAGGCATTGAAAAGTAAACAAATTGTGTGGTAAAGGATTCATGGTAAAAGCATTACATGGAAAATACAGTTTTGTAAAGGCTGTTTCCCCTTAGTAAGCGCCAAAAATGATTTTGCTTCAAGGCTGCACCACAAAAGTGACAAAACCCCAAAGTAAAATGACAGTAAATCTGGGCCTCAGTGGTCAGCCATAGCATATATCAACACTGCCATGTTCATTGCCAAACGCAGTAGTTGTGGCATATAAATAGATGAGCATTCTGGTTTTGTGAATTTATGCACTCGAGTTCCAGGCAACTGAAAGTGCTTCCAGGCTGCTCAATTTCGTTCCTGTACTCTGCATACTTAATTTTTACTTCATCTTTCTGAATTTGTCATCAAATTGCTGTCCAGTGTGTCATGACGCATATGTTGCATTTAAGCATCGCAATGTGTATGCTTGCATATGAGAATTGGCACCCATCTTGTAATTTAACCCTTTTACTGCTGGGGTATTTGAGCAACTCTGTGCTTGAGCTTTAAAAAAAGAAAAAAAAAATTAGCATTCATTTATTTAAACACAAATACTTCTTTGTTTTTTTGTGCACCAATAGCATCTATTTTTTGCACCGTATTGAGGACTAGGTACTGGTCCAAAGCCAACTTCAATATTTCATTGCAGAATGAAGATATATAAACATTGCTTCTTGGAGAAACTCAGGCATTTTTGGACCCTGGGTTCCATGCCTTGTACAACCCCCTTCTGCTGGTGAGGAGGAAAATGAGGGACCTTAGCACCATAAAACATTCATTTGCTTCCGGCTGTGTGGGACTTGCTGCCTGAAGAGACTCTGGTGTTTTAGGCCTCTGAGGATTATGCCTACCACTGCCCCTTGCTGCTGCTGGTGAGGAGAAGGGGCCTTGGGAATATAACGTGGTCATTCGCTTCCTGCTGCACCGGAGGCTCACGTGACACGTGCAGTAAGTGCCCAGCTTGTGCCTAGATGAAGACCAAAGCAGTACAAAAGGGGGTGGTGATGAACACAGTATCTGAACCATTCAAACACTCACACCCAGTCAATAGATCTGGGTTTCATCCATTACCGTTCTTTAGCGCACTCTGCCACCCTAGTTCAGACATGGCCATGTGCAAATCAGACTGACCCTGTGCCTCATGGGAACAGTCCAGCCCGAACTGCCAAGCCATGCCTGCCCTGGACCGGAAACAAGCTTCCTAGGACCGTTTTCTGGCATTCGAGCCGTCTTCAGTCAGGCTTGCTTGAATCCAGTGGCAAAGTGAGCAAGGGACTCACGTCTGAGCATACCCCGCCAACTTATGGCGAACAAAGCGGTACAAAAGGGGGTGGTGATGGACAGAGTATCTGAACCAATCAAACACTCACACCCAGTCAACAGATCTGGGTTTAATCCATTACCGTTCTTTAGCCCACTCTGCCACCCCAGTTCAGACATGGCCATATGCAAATCAGTCTGACCATGTGCCACATGGGAACAGTCCAGCCCGAACTGCCAAACCATGCCTTCCCTGGACCGGAAACAAGCTTCCTAGGACTGGTTTCTGGTATTCCAGCCGTCTTCAGCCAGGCTTGCTTGAATCCAGTGGCAAAGTGAGCAAGGGACTCATGTCTGAGCATGCACTACCAACTTATGGCGGACAAAGCGGTACAAAAGGGGGTAGTGAT
Source organism: Lissotriton helveticus (assembly GCF_964261635.1). Taxonomy (NCBI): domain Eukaryota; kingdom Metazoa; phylum Chordata; class Amphibia; order Caudata; family Salamandridae; genus Lissotriton; species Lissotriton helveticus. Next base: position 1,033,379,931 of record NC_136067.1, on the reverse strand, counting down.
GGACAGAGTATCTGAACCAATCAAACACTCACACCCAGTCAAGAGATCTGAGTTTAATCCATTACCGTTCTTTAGCCCACTCTACCACCCCAGTTCAGACATGGCCATATGCAAATCAGTCTGACCCCGTGCCTCATGGGAACAGTCCAGCCCGAACTGCCAAGCCATGCCTTTCCTGGACCGGAAACAAGCTTCCTAGGACCGGTTTCTGGCATTTCAGTGGTCTTCAGCCAGGCTTGCTTGAATCCAGTAGCAAAGTGAGCAAGGGACTCACGTCTGAGAATACTCTGCCAACTTATGGCGAACAAAGCGGTACAAAAGGGGGTGGTGATGGACAGAGTATCTGAACCAATAAAACACTCACAACCAGTCAACAGATCTGGGTTTAATCCATTACCGTTCCTTAGCCCACTCTGCCACCCCAGTTCAGACATGGCCATATGCAAATCAGTCTGACCCTGTGCCTCATGGGAACAGTCCAGCCCGAACTGCCAAGCCATGCCTTCCCTGGACCGGAAACAAGCTTCCTAGGACTGGTTTCTGGCATTCCTGCCGTCTTCAGCCAGGCTTGCTTGAATCCAGTGGCAAAGTGAGCAAGGGAATCACGTCTGAGCATACCCTGCCAACTTATGGCGAACAAAGCGGTACAAAAGGGGGTGGTGATGGACATGGGTATCTGAACCAATCAAACACTCACACCCAGTCAACAGATCTGGGTTTAATCCATTACCGTTCTTTAGCACACTCTGCCACCCCAGTTCAGACATGGCCATATGCAAATCAGTCTGACCCCGTGCCTCATGGGAACAGTCCAGCCCGAACTGCCAAGCCATGCCTTTCCTGGACCGGAAACAAGCTTCCTAGGACCGGTTTCTGGCATTTCAGTGGTTTTCAGCCAGGCTTGCTTGAATCCAGTAGCAAAGTGAGCAAGGGACTCACGTCTGAGAATACTCTGCCAACTTATGGCGAACAAAGCGGTACAAAAGGGGGTGGTGATGGACAGAGTATCTGAACCAATAAAACACTCACAACCAGTCAACAGATCTGGGTTTAATCCATTACCGTTCCTTAGCCCACTCTACCACCCCAGTTCAGACATGGCCATATGCAAATCAGTCTGACCCCGTGCCTTATGGGAACAGTCCAGCCCTAACTGCCAAGCCATGCCTTTCCTGGACCGGAAACAAGCTTCCTAGGACCGGTTTCTGGCATTTCAGTGGTCTTCAGCCAGGCTTGCTTGAATCCAGTAGCAAAGTGAGCAAGGGACTCACGTCTGAGAATACTCTGCCAACTTATGGCGAACAAAGCGGTACAAAAGGGGGTGGTGATGGACAGAGTATCTGAACCAATAAAACACTCACAACCAGTCAACAGATCTGGGTTTAATCCATTACCGTTCCTTAGCCCACTCTGCCACCCCAGTTCAGACATGGCCATATGCAAATCAGTCTGACCCTGTGCCTCATGGAAACAGTCCAGCCCGAACTGCCAAGCCATGCCTTCCCTGGACCGGAAACAAGCTTCCGAGGACTGGTTTCTGGCATTCCTGCCGTCTTCAGCCAGGCTTGCTTGAATCCAGTGGCAAAGTGAGCAAGGGACTCACGTCTGAGCATACCCTGCCAACTTATGGCGAACAAAGCGGTACAAAAGGGGGTGGTGATGGACATGGGTATCTGAACCAATCAAACACTCACACCCAGTCAACAGATCTGGGTTTAATCCATTACCGTTCTTTAGCACACTCTGCCACCCCAGTTCAGACATGGCCATATGCAAATCAGTCTGACCCTGTGCCTCATGGGAACAGTCCAGCCCGAACTGTCAAGCCATGCCTTCCCAGGACCGGAAGCAAGCTTCCTAGGACTGGTTTCTGGCATTCCAGCCGTCTTCAGCCAGGCTTGCTTGAATCCAGTGGCAAAGTGAGCAAGGGACTCACTTCAGAGCATACCCTGCCAACTTATCGCGAACAAAGCGGTACAAAAGGGGGTGGTGATGGACAGAGTATCTGAACCAATCAAACACTCACACCGAGTCAAGAGATCTGAGTTTAATCCATTACCGTTCTTTAGCCCACTCTGCCACCCCAGTTCAGACATGGCCATATGCAAATCAGTCTGACCCTGTGCCTCATGGGAACAGTCCAGCCCGAACTGTCAAGCCATGCCTTCCCTGGACCAGAAACAAGATTCCTAGGACCGGTTTCTGGCATTCCAGCCGTCTTCAGCCAGGCTTGCTTGAATCCAGTGGCAAAGTGAGCAAGGGACTCACGTCTGAGCATACCCTGCCAACTTATGGCGCACAAAGCGGTACAAAAGGGGGTGTTGATGGACAGAGTATCTGAACCAATCAAACACTCACAACCAGTCAACAGATCTGGGTTTAATCCATTACCGTTCCTTAGCCCACTCTGCCACCCCAGTTCAGACATGGGCATATGCAAATCAGTCTGACCCTGTCCCTCATGGGAACAGTCCAGCCCGAACTGCCAAGCCATGCCTTCCCTGGATCGGAAACAAGCTTCCTAGGACCGGTTTACCGGTTTCTAGCATTCCAGCCGTATTCAGCAAGGCTTACTTGAATCCAGTGGCAAAGTGAGCAAGGGACTCACTTCTGAGCATACCCTGCCAACTTATGGCGAACAAAGCGGTACAAAAGGGGGTGGTGATGGACAGAGTATCTGAACCAATCAAACACTCACAACCAGTCAGCAGATCTGGGTTTAATCCATTACCGTTGTTTAGCCCACTCTACCACCCCAGTTCAGACATGGCCATATGCAAATCAGTCTGACCCTGTGCCTCATGGGAACAGTCAGCCCGAACTGCCAAGCCATGCCTTTCCTGGACCGGAAACAAGCTTCCTAGGACCGGTTTCTGGCATTTCAGTGGTCTTCAGCCAGGCTTACTTGAATCCAGAGGCAAAGTGAGCAAGGGACTCACTTCTGAGCATACCCTGCAACTTATGGCGAACAAAGCGGTACAAAAGGGGGTGGTGATGGACAGAGTATCTGAACCAATGAAACACTCACAACCAGTCAACAGATCTGGGTTTAATCCATTACCGTTCTTTAGCCCACTCTACCACCCCAGTTCAGACATGGCCATATGCAAATCAGTCTGACCCCGTGCCTCATGGGAACAGTCCAGCCCGAACTGCCAAGCCATGCCTTTCCTGGACCGGAAACAAGCTTCCTAGGACGGGTTTCTGGCATTTCAGTGGTCTTCAGCCAGGCTTGCTTGAATCCAGTAGCAAAGTGAGCAAGGGACTCACGTCTGAGAATACTCTGCCAACTTATGGCGAACAAAGCGGTACAAAAGGGGGTGGTGATGGACAGAGTATCTGAACCAATCAAACACTCACAACCAGTCAACAGATCTGGGTTTAATCCATTACCGTTCCTTAGCCCACTCTGCCACCCAGTTCAGACATGGCCATATGCAAATCAGTCTGACCCTGTGCCTCATGGGAACAGTCCAGCCCGAACTGCCAAGACATGCCTTCCCTGGACCGGAAACAAGCTTCCTAGGACTGGTTTCTGGCATTCCTGCCGTCTTCAGCCAGGCTTGCTTGAATCCAGTGGCAAAGTGAGCAAGGGACTCACGTCTGAGCATACCCTGCCAACTTATGGCGAACAAAGTGGTACAAAAGGGGGTGGTGATGGACATGGGTATCTGAACCAATCAAACACTCACACCCAGTCAACAGATCTGGGTTTAATCCATTACCGTTCTTTAGCACACTCTGCCACCCCAGTTCAGACATGGCCATATGCAAATCAGTCTGACCCTGTGCCTCATGGGAACAGTCCAGCCCGAACTGTCAAGCCATGCCTTCCCTGGACCGGAAGCAAGCTTCCTAGGACTGGTTTCTGGCATTCCAGCCGTCTTCAGCCAGGCTTGCTTGAATCCAGTGGCAAAGTGAGCAAGGGACTCACTTCAGAGCATACCCTGCCAACTTATCGCGAACAAAGCGGTACAAAAGGGGGTGGTGATGGACAGAGTATCTGAACCAATCAAACACTCACACCCAGTCAAGAGATCTGAGTTTAATCCATTACCGTTCTTTAGCCCACTCTGCCACCCCAGTTCAGACATGGCCATATGCAAATCAGTCTGACCCTGTGCTTCATGGGAACAGTCCAGCCCGAACTGTCAAGCCATGCCTTCCCTGGACCAGAAACAAGATTCCTAGGGCCGGTTTCTGGCATTCCAGCCGTCTTCAGCCAGTCTTGCTTGAATCCAGTGGCAAAGTGAGCAAGGGACTCACGTCTGAGCATACCCTGCCAACTTATCGCGAACAAAGCGGTACAAAAGGGGGTGGTGATGGACAGAGTATCTGAACCAATCAAACACTCACACCCAGTCAAGAGATCTGAGTTTAATCCATTACCGTTCTTTAGCCCACTCTGCCACCCCAGTTCAGACATGGCCATATGCAAATCAGTCTGACCCTGTGCCTCTTGGGAACAGTCCAGCCCGAACTGTCAAGCCATGCCTTCCCTGGACCAGAAACAAGATTCCTAGGACCGGTTTCTGGCATTCCAGCCGTCTTCAGCCAGTCTTGCTTGAATCCAGTGGCAAAGTGAGAAAGGGACTCACGTCTGAGCATACCCTGCCAACTTATGGCGCACAAAGCGGTACAAAAGGGGGTGGTGATGGACAGAGTATCTGAACCAATCAAACACTCACAACCAGTCAACAGATCTGGGTTTAATCCATTACTGTTCCTTAGCCCACTCTGCCACCCCAGTTCAGACATGGCCATATGCAAATCAGTCTGACCCTGTGCCTCTTGGGAACAGTCCAGCCCGAACTGTCAAGCCATGCCTTCCCTGGACCAGAAACAAGATTCCTAGGACCGGTTTCTGGCATTCCAGCCGTCTTCAGCCAGGCTTGCTTGAATCCAGTGGCAAAGTGAGCAAGGGACTCACGTCTGAGCATACACTACCAACTTATGGCGGACAAAGCGGTACAAAAGGGGGTAGTGATGGACAGAGTATCTGAACCAATCAAACACTCACAACCAGTCAACAGATATGGGTTTAATCCATTACCTGTCTTTAGCCCACTCTGCCACACCAGTTCAGACATGGCCATATGCAAATCAGTCTGACCCTGTGCCTCATGGGAACAGTCCAGCCCGTACTGCCAAGCCATGCCTTCCCTGGATCGAAAACAAGCTTCCTAGGACCGGTTTCTAGCATTCCAGCCGTATTCAGCAAGGCTTACTTGAATCCAGTGGTAAAGTGAGCAAGGGACTCACTTCTGAGCATACCCTGCCAACTTATGGCGAACAAAGCGGTACAAAAGGGGGTGGTGATGGACAGAGTATCTGAACCAATCAAACACTCACAACCAGTCAACAGATCTGGGTTTAATCCATTACCGTTCTTTAGCCCACTCTACCATCCCAGTTCAGACATGGCCATATGCAAATCAGTCTGACCCAGTGCCTCATGGGAACAGTCCAGCCTGAACTGCCAAGCCATGCCTTTCCTGGACCGGAAACAAGCTTCCTAGGACCGGTTTCTGGCATTTCAGTGGTCTTCAGCCAGGCTTGCTTGAATCCAGTAGCAAAGTGAGCAAGGGACTCACGTCTGAGAATACTCTGCCAACTTATGGCGAACAAAGCGGTACAAAAGGGGGGGGGTGGTGATGGACAGAGTATCTGAACCAATCAAACACTCACAACCAGTCAACAGATCTGGGTTTAATCCATTACCGTTCCTTAGCCCACTCTGCCACCCCAGTTCAGACATGGCCATATGCAAATCAGTCTGACCCTGTGCCTCATGGGACCAGTCCAGCCCGAACTGCCAAGCCATGCCTTCCCTGGACCGGAAACAAGCTTCCTCGGACTGGTTTCTGGCATTCCTGCCGTCTTCAGCCAGGCTTGCTTGAATCCAGTGGCAAAGTGAGCACGGGACTCACGTCTGAGGATACCCTGCCAACTTATGGCGATCAAAGTGGTACAAAAGGGGGTGGTGATGGACATGGGTATCTGAACCAATCAAACACTCACACCCAGTGAATAGATCTGGGTTTAATCCATTACCGTTCTTTAGCACACTCTGCCACCCCAGTTCAGACATGGCCATATGCATATCAGTCTGACCCTGGGCCTCATGGGAACAGTCCAGCCCGAACTGTCAAGCCATGCCTTCCCTGGACCGGAAGCAAGCTTCCTAGGACTGGTTTCTGGCATTCCAGCCGTCTTCAGCCAGGCTTGCTTGAATCCAGTGGCAAAGTGAGCAAGGGACTCACTTCAGAGCATACCCTGCCAACTTATCGCGAACAAAGTGGTACAAAAGGGGGTGGTGATGGACAGAGTATCTGAACCAATCAAACACTCACACCCAGTCAAGAGATCTGAGTTTAATCCATTACCGTTCTTTAGCCCACTCTGCCACCCCAGTTAAGACATGGCCATATGCAAATCAGTCTGACCCTGTGCCTCTTGGGAACAGTCCAGCCCGAACTGTCGAGCCATGCCTTCCCTGGACCAGAAACAAGATTGCTAGGACCGGTTTCTGGCATTCCAGCCGTCTTCAGCCAGGCTTGCTTGAATCCAGTGGCAAAGTGAGCAAGGGACTCACGTGTGAGCATACCCTGCCAACTTATGGCGCACAAAGCGGTACAAAAGGGGGTGGTGATGGACAGAGTATCTGAACCAATCAAACACTCACAACCAGTCAACAGATCTGGGTTTAATCCATTACCGTTCCTTAGCCCACTCTGCCACCCCAGTTCAGACATGGCCATATGCAAATCAGTCTGACCCTGTGCCTCTTGGGAACAGTCCAGCCCGAACTGTCAAGCCATGCCTTCCCTGGACCAGAAACAAGATTCCTAGGACCGGTTTCTGGCATTCCAGCCGTCTTCAGCCAGGCTTGCTTGAATCCAGTGGCAAAGTGAGCAAGGGACTCACGTCTGAGCATACCCTGCCAACTTATGGCGAACAAAGCGGTACAAAAGGGGGTGGTGATGGACATGGGTATCTGAACCAATCAAACACTCACACCCAGTCAACAGATCTGGGTTTAATCCATTATCGTTCTTTAGCACACTCTGCCACCCCAGTTCAGACATGGCCATATGCAAATCAGTCTGACCCTGTGCCTCATGGGAACAGTCCAGCCCGAACTGTCAAGCCATGCCTTCCCTGGACCGGAAGCAAGCTTCCTCGGACTGGTTTCTGGCATTCCAGCCGTCTTCAGCCAGGCTTGCTTGAATCCAGTGGCAAAGTGAGCAAGGGACTCACTTCAGAGCATACCCTGCCAACTTATCGCGAACAAAGCGGTACAAAAGGGGGTGGTGATGGACAGAGTATCTGAACCAATCAAACACTCACACCCAGTCAAGAGATCTGAGTTTAATCTATTATCGTTCTTTAGCCCACTCTGCCACCCCAGTTGAGACATGGCCATATGCAAATCAGTCTGACCCTGTGCCTCTTGGGAACAGTCCAGCCCGAACTGTCAAGCCATGCCTTCCCTGGACTAGCACAAGATTCCTAGGACCGGTTTCTGGCATTCCAGCCGTCTTCAGCCAGGCTTGCTTGAATCCAGTGGCAAAGTGAGCAAGGGACTCACGTCTGAGCATACCCTGACAAATTATGGCGCACAAAGTGGTACAAAAGGGGGTGGTGATGGACAGAGTATCTGAACCAATGAAACACTCACAACCAGTCAACAGATCTGGGTTTAATCCATTACCGTTCTTTAGCCCACTCTACCACCCCAGTTCAGACATGGCCATATGCAAATCAGTCTGACCCCGTGCCTCATGGGAACAGTCCAGCCCGAACTGCCAAGCCATGCCTTTCCTGGACCGGAAACTAGCTTCCTAGGACCGGTTTCTGGCATTTCAGTGGTCTTCAGCCAGGCTTGCTTGAATCCAGTAGCAAAGTGAGCAAGGGACTCACGTCTGAGAATACTCTGCCAACTTATGGCGAACAAAGCGGTACAAAAGGGGGTGGTGATGGACAGAGTATCTGAACCAATCAAACACTCACAACCAGTCAACAGATCTGGGTTTAATCCATTACCGTTCCTTAGCCCACTCTGCCACCCCAGTTCAGTCATGGCCATATGCAAATCAGTTTGACCCTGTGCCTCATGGGAACAGTCCATCCCGAACTGCCAAGACATGCCTTCCCTGGACCGGAAACAAGCTTCCTAGGACTGGTTTCTGGCATTCCCGCCGTCTTCAGCCAGGCTTGCTTGAATCCAGTGGCAAAGTGAGCAAGGGACTCACGTCTGAGCATACCCTGCCAACTTATGGCGAACAAAGCGGTACAAAAGGGGGTGGTGATGGACAGAGTATCTGAACCAATCAAACACTCACACCCAGTCAAGAGATCTGAGTTTAATCCATTACCGTTCTTTAGCCCACTCTGCCACCCCAGTTCAGACATGGCCATATGCAAATCAGTCTGACCCTGTGCCTCATGGGAACAGTCCAGCCGAACTGTCAAGCCATGCCTTCCCTGGACCAGAAACAAGATTCCTAGTACCGGTTTCTGGCATTCCAGCCGTCTTCAGCCAGTCTTGCTTGAATCCAGTGGCAAAGTGAGCAAGGGACTCACGTCTGAGCATACCCTGCCAACTTATCGCGAACAAAGCGGTACAAAAGGGGGTGGTGATGGACAGAGTATCTGAACCAATCAAACACTCACACCCAGTCAAGAGATCTGAGTTTAATCCATTACCGTTCTTTAGCCCACTCTGCCACCCCAGTTCAGACATGGCCATATGCAAATCAGTCTGACCCTGTGCCTCTTGGGAACAGTCCAGCCCGAACTGTCAAGCCATGCCTTCCCTGGACCAGAAACAAGATTCCTAGGACCGGTTTCTGGCATTTCAGTGGTCTTCAGCCAGGCTTGCTTGAATCCAGTAGCAAAGTGAGCAAGGGACTCACGTCTGAGAATACTCTGCCAACTTATGGCGAACAAAGCGGTACAAAAGGGGGTGGTGATGGACAGAGTATCTGAACCAATCAAACACTCACAACCAGTCAACAGATCTGGGTTTAATCCATTACCGTTCCTTAGCCCACTCTGCCACCCAGTTCAGACATGGCCATATGCAAATCAGTCTGACCCTGTGCCTCATGGGAACAGTCCAGCCCGAACTGCCAAGACATGCCTTCCCTGGACCGGAAACAAGCTTCCTAGGACTGGTTTCTGGCATTCCTGCCGTCTTCAGCCAGGCTTGCTTGAATCCAGTGGCAAAGTGAGCAAGGGACTCACGTCTGAGCATACCCTGCCAACTTATGGCGAACAAAGTGGTACAAAAGGGGGTGGTGATGGACATGGGTATCTGAACCAATCAAACACTCACACCCAGTCAACAGATCTGGGTTTAATCCATTACCGTTCTTTAGCACACTCTGCCACCCCAGTTCAGACATGGCCATATGCAAATCAGTCTGACCCTGTGCCTCATGGGAACAGTCCAGCCCGAACTGTCAAGCCATGCCTTCCCTGGACCGGAAGCAAGCTTCCTAGGACTGGTTTCTGGCATTCCAGCCATCTTCAGCCAGGCTTGCTTGAATCCAGTGGCAAAGTGAGCAAGGGACTCACTTCAGAGCATACCCTGCCAACTTATCGCGAACAAAGCGGTACAAAAGGGGGTGGTGATGGACAGAGTATCTGAACCAATCAAACACTCACACCCAGTCAAGAGATCTGAGTTTAATCCATTACCGTTCTTTAGCCCACTCTGCCACCCCAGTTCAGACATGGCCATATGCAAATCAGTCTGACCCTGTGCCTCATGGGAACAGTCCAGCCCGAACTGTCAAGCCATGCCTTCCCTGGACCAGAAACAAGATTCCTAGGACCGGTTTCTGGCATTCCAGCCGTCTTCAGCCAGTCTTGCTTGAATCTAGTGGCAAAGTGAGCAAGGGACTCACGTCTGAGCATACCCTGCCAACTTATCGCGAACAAAGCGGTACAAAAGGGGGTGGTGATGGACAGAGTATCTGAACCAATCAAACACTCACACCCAGTCAAGAGATCTGAGTTTAATCCATTACCGTTCTTTAGCCCACTCTGCCACCCCAGTTCAGACATGGCCATATGCAAATCAGTCTGACCCTGTGCCTCTTGGGAACAGTCCAGCCCGAACTGTCAAGCCATGCCTTCCCTGGACCAGAAACAAGATTCCTAGGACCGGTTTCTGGCATTCCAGCCGTCTTCAGCCAGTCTTGCTTGAATCCAGTGGCAAAGTGAGAAAGGGACTCACGTCTGAGCATACCCTGCCAACTTATGGCGCACAAAGCGGTACAAAAGGGGGTGGTGATGGACAGAGTATCTGAACCAATCAAACACTCACAACCAGTCAACAGATCTGGGTTTAATCCATTACTGTTCCTTAGCCCACTCTGCCACCCCAGTTCAGACATGGCCATATGCAAATCAGTCTGACCCTGTACCTCTTGGGAACAGTCCAGCCCGAACTGTCAAGCCATGCCTTCCCTGGACCAGAAACAAGATTCCTAGGACCGGTTTCTGGCATTCCAGCCGTCTTCAGCCAGGCTTGCTTGAATCCAGTGGCAAAGTGAGCAAGGGACTCACGTCTGAGCATACACTACCAACTTATGGCGGACAAAGCGGTACAAAAGGGGGTAGTGATGGACAGAGTATCTGAACCAATCAAACACTCACAACCAGTCAACAGATATGGGTTTGATCCATTACCTGTCTTTAGCCCACTCTGCCACACCAGTTCAGACATGGCCATATGCAAATCAGTCTGACCCTGTGCCTCATGGGAACAGTCCAGCCCGTACTGCCAAGCCATGCCTTCCCTGGATCGAAAACAAGCTTCCTAGGACCGGTTTCTAGCATTCCAGCCGTATTCAGCAAGGCTTACTTGAATCCAGTGGTAAAGTGAGCAAGGGACTCACTTCTGAGCATACCCTGCCAACTTATGGCGAACAAAGCGGTACAAAAGGGGGTGGTGATGGACAGAGTATCTGAACCAATCAAACACTCACAACCAGTCAACAGATCTGGGTTTAATCCATTACCGTTCTTTAGCCCACTCTACCATCCCAGTTCAGACATGGCCATATGCAAATCAGTCTGACCCAGTGCCTCATGGGAACAGTCCAGCCTGAACTGCCAAGCCATGCCTTTCCTGGACCGGAAACAAGCTTCCTAGGACCGGTTTCTGGCATTTCAGTGGTCTTCAGCCAGGCTTGCTTGAATCCAGTAGCAAAGTGAGCAAGGGACTCACGTCTGAGAATACTCTGCCAACTTATGGCGAACAAAGCGGTACAAAAGGGGGGGGGGTGGTGATGGACAGAGTATCTGAACCAATCAAACACTCACAACCAGTCAACAGATCTGGGTTTAATCCATTACCGTTCCTTAGCCCACTCTGCCACCCCAGTTCAGACATGGCCATATGCAAATCAGTCTGACCCTGTGCCTCATGGGACCAGTCCAGCCCGAACTGCCAAGCCATGCCTTCCCTGGACCGGAAACAAGCTTCCTCGGACTGGTTTCTGGCATTCCTGCCGTCTTCAGCCAGGCTTGCTTGAATCCAGTGGCAAAGTGAGCACGGGACTCACGTCTGAGGATACCCTGCCAACTTATGGCGCACAAAGTGGTACAAAAGGGGGTGGTGATGGACATGGGTATCTGAACCAATCAAACACTCACACCCAGTGAATAGATCTGGGTTTAATCCATTACCGTTCTTTAGCACACTCTGCCACCCCAGTTCAGACATGGCCATATGCATATCAGTCTGACCCTGGGCCTCATGGGAACAGTCCAGCCCGAACTGTCAAGCCATGCCTTCCCTGGACCGGAAGCAAGCTTCCTAGGACTGGTTTCTGGCATTCCAGCCGTCTTCAGCCAGGCTTGCTTGAATCCAGTGGCAAAGTGAGCAAGGGACTCACTTCAGAGCATACCCTGCCAACTTATCGCGAACAAAGTGGTACAAAAGGGGGTGGTGATGGACAGAGTATCTGAACCAATCAAACACTCACACCCAGTCAAGAGATCTGAGTTTAATCCATTACCGTTCTTTAGCCCACTCTGCCACCCCAGTTAAGACATGGCCATATGCAAATCAGTCTGACCCTGTGCCTCTTGGGAACAGTCCAGCCCGAACTGTCGAGCCATGCCTTCCCTGGACCAGAAACAAGATTACTAGGACCGGTTTCTGGCATTCCAGCCGTCTTCAGCCAGGCTTGCTTGAATCCAGTGGCAAAGTGAGCAAGGGACTCACGTCTGAGCATACCCTGCCAACTTATGGCGCACAAAGCGGTACAAAAGGGGGTGGTGATGGACAGAGTATCTGAACCAATCAAACACTCACAACCAGTCAACAGATCTGGGTTTAATCCATTACCGTTCCTTAGCCCACTCTGCCACCCCAGTTCAGACATGGCCATATGCAAATCAGTCTGACCCTGTGCCTCTTGGGAACAGTCCAGCCCGAACTGTCAAGCCATGCCTTCCCTGGACCAGAAACAAGATTCCTAGGACCGGTTTCTGGCATTCCAGCCGTCTTCAGCCAGGCTTGCTTGAATCCAGTGGCAAAGTGAGCAAGGGACTCACGTCTGAGCATACCCTGCCAACTTATGGCGAACAAAGCGGTACAAAAGGGGGTGGTGATGGACATGGGTATCTGAACCAATCAAACACTCACACCCAGTCAACAGATCTGGGTTTAATCCATTATCGTTCTTTAGCACACTCTGCCGCCCCAGTTCAGACATGGCCATATGCAAATCAGTCTGACCCTGTGCCTCATGGGAACAGTCCAGCCCGAACTGTCAAGCCATGCCTTCCCTGGACCGGAAGCAAGCTTCCTCGGACTGGTTTCTGGCATTCCAGCCGTCTTCAGCCAGGCTTGCTTGAATCCAGTGGCAAAGTGAGCAAGGGACTCACTTCAGAGCATACCCTGCCAACTTATCGCGAACAAAGCGGTACAAAAGGGGGTGGTGATGGACAGAGTATCTGAACCAATCAAACACTCACACCCAGTCAAGAGATCTGAGTTTAATCTATTATCGTTCTTTAGCCCACTCTGCCACCCCAGTTGAGACATGGCCATATGCAAATCAGTCTGACCCTGTGCCTCTTGGGAACAGTCCAGCCCGAACTGTCAAGCCATGCCTTCCCTGGACTAGCACAAGATTCCTAGGACCGGTTTCTGGCATTCCAGCCGTCTTCAGCCAGGCTTGCTTGAATCCAGTGGCAAAGTGAGCAAGGGACTCACGTCTGAGCATACCCTGACAAATTATGGCGCACAAAGTGGTACAAAAGGGGGTGGTGATGGACAGAGTATCTGAACCAATGAAACACTCACAACCAGTCAACAGATCTGGGTTTAATCCATTACCGTTCTTTAGCCCACTCTACCACCCCAGTTCAGACATGGCCATATGCAAATCAGTCTGACCCCGTGCCTCATGGGAACAGTCCAGCCCGAACTGCCAAGCCATGCCTTTCCTGGACCGGAAACTAGCTTCCTAGGACCGGTTTCTGGCATTTCAGTGGTCTTCAGCCAGGCGTGCTTGAATCCAGTAGCAAAGTGAGCAAGGGACTCACGTCTGAGAATACTCTGCCAATTTATGGCGAACAAAGCGGTACAAAAGGGGGTGGTGATGGACAGAGTATCTGAACCAATCAAACACTCACAACCAGTCAACAGATCTGGGTTTAATCCATTACCGTTCCTTAGCCCACTCTGCCACCCCAGTTCAGTCATGGCCATATGCAAATCAGTTTGACCCTGTGCCTCATGGGAACAGTCCAGCCCGAACTGCCAAGACATGCCTTCCCTGGACCGGAAACAAGCTTCCTAGGACTGGTTTCTGGCATTCCTGCCGTCTTCAGCCAGGCTTGCTTGAATCCAGTGGCAAAGTGAGCAAGGGACTCACGTCTGAGCATACCCTGCCAACTTATGGCGAACAAAGCGGTACAAAAGAGGGTGGTGATGGACAGAGTATCTGAACCAATCAAACACTCACACCCAGTCAAGAGATCTGAGTTTAATCCATTACCGTTCTTTAGCCCACTCTGCCACCCCAGTTCAGACATGGCCATATGCAAATCAGTCTGACCCTGTGCCTCATGGGAACAGTCCAGCCGAACTGTCAAGCCATGCCTTCCCTGGACCAGAAACAAGATTCCTAGTACCGGTTTCTGGCATTCCAGCCGTCTTCAGCCAGTCTTGCTTGAATCCAGTGGCAAAGTGAGCAAGGGACTCACGTCTGAGCATACCCTGCCAACTTATCGCAAACAAAGCGGTACAAAAGGGGGTGGTGATGGACAGAGTATCTGAACCAATCAAACACTCACACCCAGTCAAGAGATCTGAGTTTAATCCATTACCGTTCTTTAGCCCACTCTGCCACCCCAGTTCAGACATGGCCATATGCAAATCAGTCTGACCCTGTGCCTCTTGGGAACAGTCCAGCCCGAACTGTCAAGCCATGCCTTCCCTGGACCAGAAACAAGATTCCTAGGACCGGTTTCTGGCATTCCAGCCGTCTTCAGCCAGTCTTGCTTGAATCCAGTGGCAAAGTGAGCAAGGGACTCACGTCTGAGCATACCCTGCCAACTTATGGCGCACAAAGCGGTACAAAAGGGGGTGGTGATGGACAGAGTATCTGAACCAATCAAACACTCACAACCAGTCAACAGATCTGGGTTTAATCCATTACTGTTCCTTAGCCCACTCTGCCACCCCAGTTCAGACATGGCCATATGCAAATCAGTCTGACCCTGTGCCTCTTGGGAACAGTCCAGCTCGAACTGTCAAGCCATGCCTTCCCTGGACCAGAAACAAGATTCCTAGGACCGGTTTCTGGCATTCCAGCCGTCTTCAGCCAGGCTTGCTTGAATCCAGTGGCAAAGTGAGCAAGGGACTCACGTCTGAGCATACACTACCAACTTATGGCGGACAAAGCGGTACAAAAGGGGGTAGTGATGGACAGAGTATCTGAACCAATCAAACACTCACAACCAGTCAACAGATATGGGTTTAATCCATTACCTGTCTTTAGCCCACTCTGCCACACCAGTTCAGACATGGCCATATGCAAATCAGTCTGACCCTGTGCCTCATGGGAACAGTCCAGCCCGTACTGCCAAGCCATGCCTTCCCTGGATCGAAAACAAGCTTCCTAGGACCGGTTTCTAGCATTCCAGCCGTATTCAGCAAGGCTTACTTGAATCCAGTGGCAAAGTGAGCAAGGGACTCACTTCTGAGCATACCCTGCCAACTTATGGCGAACAAAGCGGTACAAAAGGGGGTGTGATGGACAGAGTATCTGAACCAATCAAACACTCACAACCAGTCAACAGATCTGGGTTTAATCCATTACCGTTCTTTAGCCCACTCTACCATCCCAGTTCAGACATGGCCATATGCAAATCAGTCTGACCCAGTGCCTCATGGGAACAGTCCAGCCCGAACTGCCAAGCCATGCCTTTCCTGGACCGGAAACAAGCTTCCTAGGACCGGTTTCTGGCATTTCAGTGGTCTTCAGCCAGGCTTGCTTGAATCCAGTAGCAAAGTGAGCAAGGGACTCACGTCTGAGAATACTCTGCCAACTTATGGCGAACAAAGCGGTACAAAAGGGGGGGGGTGGTGATGGACAGAGTATCTGAACCAATCAAACACTCACAACCAGTCAACAGATCTGGGTTTAATCCATTAATGTTCCTTAGCCCACTCTGCCACCCCAGTTCAGACATGGCCATATGCAAATCAGTCTGACCCTGTGCCTCATGGGACCAGTCCAGCCCGAACTGCCAAGCCATGCCTTCCCTGGACCGGAAACAAGCTTCCTCGGACTGGTTTCTGGCATTCCTGCCGTCTTCAGCCAGGCTTGCTTGAATCCAGTGGCAAAGTGAGCACGGGACTCACGTCTGAGGATACCCTGCCAACTTATGGCGAACAAAGCGGTACAAAAGGGGGTGGTGATGGACATGGGTATCTGAACCAATCAAACACTCACACCCAGTGAATAGATCTGGGTTTAATCCATTACCGTTCTTTAGCACACTCTGCCACCCCAGTTCAGACATGGCCATATGCATATCAGTCTGACCCTGGGCCTCATGGGAACAGTCCAGCCCGAACTGTCAAGCCATGCCTTCCCTGGACCGGAAGCAAGCTTCCTAGGACTGGTTTCTGGCATTCCAGCCGTCTTCAGCCAGGCTTGCTTGAATCCAGTGGCAAAGTGAGCAAGGGACTCACTTCAGAGCATACCCTGCCAACTTATCGCGAACAAAGTGGTACAAAAGGGGGTGGTGATGGACAGAGTATCTGAACCAATCAAACACTCACACCCAGTCAAGAGATCTGAGTTTAATCCATTACCGTTCTTTAGCCCACTCTGCCACCCCAGTTAAGACATGGCCATATGCAAATCAGTTTGACCCTGTGCCTCTTGGGAACAGTCCAGCCCGAACTGTCGAGCCATGCCTTCCCTGGACCAGAAACAAGATTGCTAGGACCGGTTTCTGGCATTCCAGCCGTCTTCAGCCAGGCTTGCTTGAATCCAGTGGCAAAGTGAGCAAGGGACTCACGTCTGAGCATACCCTGCCAACTTATGGCGCACAAAGCGGTACAAAAGGGGGTGGTGATGGACAGAGTATCTGAACCAATCAAACACTCACACCCAGTCAACAGATCTGGGTTTAATCCATTATCGTTCTTTAGCACACTCTGCCACCCCAGTTCAGACATGGCCATATGCATATCAGTCTGACCCTGGGCCTCATGGGAACAGTCCAGCCCGAACTGTCAAGCCATGCCTTCCCTGGACCGGAAGCAAGCTTCCTAGGACTGGTTTCTGGCATTCCAGCCGTCTTCAGCCAGGCTTGCTTGAATCCAGTGGCAAAGTGAGCAAGGGACTCACTTCAGAGCATACCCTGCCAACTTATCGCGAACAAAGTGGTACAAAAGGGGGTGGTGATGGACAGAGTATCTGAACCAATCAAACACTCACACCCAGTCAAGAGATCTGAGTTTAATCTATTATCGTTCTTTAGCCCACTCTGCCACCCCAGTTCAGACATGGCCATATGCAAATCAGTCTGACCCTGTGCCTCTTGGGAACAGTCCAGCCCGAACTGTCAAGCCATGCCTTCCCTGGACCAGAAACAAGATTCCTAGGACCGGTTTCTGGCATTCCAGCCGTCTTCAGCCAGGCTTGCTTGAATCCAGTGGCAAAGTGAGCAAGGGACTCACGTCTGAGCATACCCTGCCAACTTATGGCGAACAAAGCGGTACAAAAGGGGGTGGTGATGGACATGGGTATCTGAACCAATCAAACACTCACACCCAGTCAACAGATCTGGGTTTAATCCATTATCGTTCTTTAGCACACTCTGCCGCCCCAGTTCAGACATGGCCATATGCAAATCAGTCTGACCCTGTGCCTCATGGGAACAGTCCAGCCCGAACTGTCAAGCCATGCCTTCCCTGGACCGGAAGCAAGCTTCCTCGGACTGGTTTCTGGCATTCCAGCCGTCTTCAGCCAGGCTTGCTTGAATCCAGTGGCAAAGTGAGCAAGGGACTCACTTCAGAGCATACCCTGCCAACTTATCGCGAACAAAGCGGTACAAAAGGGGGTGGTGATGGACAGAGTATCTGAACCAATCAAACACTCACACCCAGTCAAGAGATCTGAGTTTAATCTATTATCGTTCTTTAGCCCACTCTGCCACCCCAGTTGAGACATGGCCATATGCAAATCAGTCTGACCCTGTGCCTCTTGGGAACAGTCCAGCCCGAACTGTCAAGCCATGCCTTCCCTGGACTAGCACAAGATTCCTAGGACCGGTTTCTGGCATTCCAGCCGTCTTCAGCCAGGCTTGCTTGAATCCAGTGGCAAAGTGAGCAAGGGACTCACGTCTGAGCATACCCTGACAAATTATGGCGCACAAAGTGGTACAAAAGGGGGTGGTGATGGACAGAGTATCTGAACCAATGAAACACTCACAACCAGTCAACAGATCTGGGTTTAATCCATTACCGTTCTTTAGCCCACTCTACCACCCCAGTTCAGACATGGCCATATGCAAATCAGTCTGACCCCGTGCCTCATGGGAACAGTCCAGCCCGAACTGCCAAGCCATGCCTTTCCTGGACCGGAAACTAGCTTCCTAGGACCGGTTTCTGGCATTTCAGTGGTCTTCAGCCAGGCGTGCTTGAATCCAGTAGCAAAGTGAGCAAGGGACTCACGTCTGAGAATACTCTGCCAATTTATGGCGAACAAAGCGGTACAAAAGGGGGTGGTGATGGACAGAGTATCTGAACCAATCAAACACTCACAACCAGTCAACAGATCTGGGTTTAATCCATTACCGTTCCTTAGCCCACTCTGCCACCCCAGTTCAGTCATGGCCATATGCAAATCAGTTTGACCCTGTGCCTCATGGGAACAGTCCAGCCCGAACTGCCAAGACATGCCTTCCCTGGACCGGAAACAAGCTTCCTAGGACTGGTTTCTGGCATTCCTGCCGTCTTCAGCCAGGCTTGCTTGAATCCAGTGGCAAAGTGAGCAAGGGACTCACGTCTGAGCATACCCTGCCAACTTATGGCGAACAAAGCGGTACAAAAGAGGGTGGTGATGGACAGAGTATCTGAACCAATCAAACACTCACACCCAGTCAAGAGATCTGAGTTTAATCCATTACCGTTCTTTAGCCCACTCTGCCACCCCAGTTCAGACATGGCCATATGCAAATCAGTCTGACCCTGTGCCTCATGGGAACAGTCCAGCCGAACTGTCAAGCCATGCCTTCCCTGGACCAGAAACAAGATTCCTAGTACCGGTTTCTGGCATTCCAGCCGTCTTCAGCCAGTCTTGCTTGAATCCAGTGGCAAAGTGAGCAAGGGACTCACGTCTGAGCATACCCTGCCAACTTATCGCAAACAAAGCGGTACAAAAGGGGGTGGTGATGGACAGAGTATCTGAACCAATCAAACACTCACACCCAGTCAAGAGATCTGAGTTTAATCCATTACCGTTCTTTAGCCCACTCTGCCACCCCAGTTCAGACATGGCCATATGCAAATCAGTCTGACCCTGTGCCTCTTGGGAACAGTCCAGCCCGAACTGTCAAGCCATGCCTTCCCTGGACCAGAAACAAGATTCCTAGGACCGGTTTCTGGCATTCCAGCCGTCTTCAGCCAGTCTTGCTTGAATCCAGTGGCAAAGTGAGCAAGGGACTCACGTCTGAGCATACCCTGCCAACTTATGGCGCACAAAGCGGTACAAAAGGGGGTGGTGATGGACAGAGTATCTGAACCAATCAAACACTCACAACCAGTCAACAGATCTGGGTTTAATCCATTACTGTTCCTTAGCCCACTCTGCCACCCCAGTTCAGACATGGCCATATGCAAATCAGTCTGACCCTGTGCCTCTTGGGAACAGTCCAGCTCGAACTGTCAAGCCATGCCTTCCCTGGACCAGAAACAAGATTCCTAGGACCGGTTTCTGGCATTCCAGCCGTCTTCAGCCAGGCTTGCTTGAATCCAGTGGCAAAGTGAGCAAGGGACTCACGTCTGAGCATACACTACCAACTTATGGCGGACAAAGCGGTACAAAAGGGGGTAGTGATGGACAGAGTATCTGAACCAATCAAACACTCACAACCAGTCAACAGATATGGGTTTAATCCATTACCTGTCTTTAGCCCACTCTGCCACACCAGTTCAGACATGGCCATATGCAAATCAGTCTGACCCTGTGCCTCATGGGAACAGTCCAGCCCGTACTGCCAAGCCATGCCTTCCCTGGATCGAAAACAAGCTTCCTAGGACCGGTTTCTAGCATTCCAGCCGTATTCAGCAAGGCTTACTTGAATCCAGTGGCAAAGTGAGCAAGGGACTCACTTCTGAGCATACCCTGCCAACTTATGGCGAACAAAGCGGTACAAAAGGGGGTGTGATGGACAGAGTATCTGAACCAATCAAACACTCACAACCAGTCAACAGATCTGGGTTTAATCCATTACCGTTCTTTAGCCCACTCTACCATCCCAGTTCAGACATGGCCATATGCAAATCAGTCTGACCCAGTGCCTCATGGGAACAGTCCAGCCCGAACTGCCAAGCCATGCCTTTCCTGGACCGGAAACAAGCTTCCTAGGACCGGTTTCTGGCATTTCAGTGGTCTTCAGCCAGGCTTGCTTGAATCCAGTAGCAAAGTGAGCAAGGGACTCACGTCTGAGAATACTCTGCCAACTTATGGCGAACAAAGCGGTACAAAAGGGGGGGGGTGGTGATGGACAGAGTATCTGAACCAATCAAACACTCACAACCAGTCAACAGATCTGGGTTTAATCCATTAATGTTCCTTAGCCCACTCTGCCACCCCAGTTCAGACATGGCCATATGCAAATCAGTCTGACCCTGTGCCTCATGGGACCAGTCCAGCCCGAACTGCCAAGCCATGCCTTCCCTGGACCGGAAACAAGCTTCCTCGGACTGGTTTCTGGCATTCCTGCCGTCTTCAGCCAGGCTTGCTTGAATCCAGTGGCAAAGTGAGCACGGGACTCACGTCTGAGGATACCCTGCCAACTTATGGCGAACAAAGCGGTACAAAAGGGGGTGGTGATGGACATGGGTATCTGAACCAATCAAACACTCACACCCAGTGAATAGATCTGGGTTTAATCCATTACCGTTCTTTAGCACACTCTGCCACCCCAGTTCAGACATGGCCATATGCATATCAGTCTGACCCTGGGCCTCATGGGAACAGTCCAGCCCGAACTGTCAAGCCATGCCTTCCCTGGACCGGAAGCAAGCTTCCTAGGACTGGTTTCTGGCATTCCAGCCGTCTTCAGCCAGGCTTGCTTGAATCCAGTGGCAAAGTGAGCAAGGGACTCACTTCAGAGCATACCCTGCCAACTTATCGCGAACAAAGTGGTACAAAAGGGGGTGGTGATGGACAGAGTATCTGAACCAATCAAACACTCACACCCAGTCAAGAGATCTGAGTTTAATCCATTACCGTTCTTTAGCCCACTCTGCCACCCCAGTTAAGACATGGCCATATGCAAATCAGTTTGACCCTGTGCCTCTTGGGAACAGTCCAGCCCGAACTGTCGAGCCATGCCTTCCCTGGACCAGAAACAAGATTGCTAGGACCGGTTTCTGGCATTCCAGCCGTCTTCAGCCAGGCTTGCTTGAATCCAGTGGCAAAGTGAGCAAGGGACTCACGTCTGAGCATACCCTGCCAACTTATGGCGCACAAAGCGGTACAAAAGGGGGTGGTGATGGACAGAGTATCTGAACCAATCAAACACTCACACCCAGTCAACAGATCTGGGTTTAATCCATTATCGTTCTTTAGCACACTCTGCCACCCCAGTTCAGACATGGCCATATGCAAATCAGTCTGACCCTGTGCCTCATGGGAACAGTCCAGCCCGAACTGTCAAGCCATGCCTTCCCTGGACCGGAAGCAAGCTTCCTAGGACTGGTTTCTGGCATTCCAGCCGTCTTCAGCCAGGCTTGCTTGAATCCAGTGGCAAAGTGAGCAAGGGACTCACTTCAGAGCATACCCTGCCAACTTATCGCGAACAAAGCGGTACAAAAGGGGGTGGTGATGGACATAGTATCTGAACCAATCAAACACTCACACCCAGTCAAGAGATCTGAGTTTAATCTATTATCGTTCTTTAGCCCACTCTGCCACCCCAGTTGAGACATGGCCATATGCAAATCAGTCTGACCCTGTGCCTCTTGGGAACAGTCCAGCCCGAACTGTCAAGCCATGCCTTCCCTAGACCAGCACAAGATTCCTAGGACCGGTTTCTGGCATTCCAGCCGTCTTCAGCCAGGCTTGCTTGAATCCAGTGGCAAAGTGAGCAAGGGACTCACGTCTGAGCATACCCTGACAAATTATGGCGCACAAAGTGGTACAAAAGGGGGTGGTGATGGACAGAGTATCTGAACCAATCAAACACTCACACCCAGTCAACATATCTGGGTTTAATCCATTACCGTTCTTTAGCCCACTCTGCCATCCCAGTTCAGACATGGCCATATGCAAATCAGTCTGACCCTGTGCCTCATGGAAACAGTCCAGCCCGAACTGACAAGCCATGCCTTCCCTGGACGAGGAACAAGCATCCTAGGACCGGTTTCTGGCATTCCAGCCGTCTTCAGCCAGGCTTGCTTGAATCCAGTGGCAAAGTGAGCAAGGGACTCACGTCTGAGCATACCCTGCCAACTTATGGCAAAGAAAGCGGTACAAAAGGGGGTGGTGATGGACAAAATATCTAAACCAATCAAACACTCACAACCAGTCAACTGATCTGGGTTTAATCCATTACCGTTCTTTAGCCCACTCTGCCACCCCAGTTCAGACATGGCCATATGCAAATCAGTCTGACCCTGTGCCTCATGGGAACAGTCCAGCCCGAACTGCCAAGCCATGCCTTCCCTGGACCGGAAACAAGCTTCCTAGTACCGGTTTCTGGCATTCCAGCCGTCTTCAGCCAGGCTTGCTTGAATCCAGTGGCAAAGTGCGCAAGGGACTTACTTCTGAGCATCCCCTGCCAACTTATGACGAACAAAGCGGTACAAAAGAGGGTGGTGATGGACAGAGTATCTGAACCAGTCAAACACTCACAACCAGTCAACAGATCTGGGTTTAATCCATTACCGTTCTTTAGCCCACTCTGCCACCCCAGTTAAGACATGGCCATATGCAAATCAGTCTGACCCTGTGCCTCTTGGGAACAGTCCAGCCCGAACTGTCGAGCCATGCCTTCCCTGGACCAGAAACAAGATTGCTAGGACCGGTTTCTGGCATTCCAGCCGTCTTCAGCCAGGCTTGCTTGAATCCAGTGGCAAAGTGAGCAAGGGACTCACGTGTGAGCATACCCTGCCAACTTATGGCGCACAAAGCGGTACAAAAGGGGGTGGTGATGGACAGAGTATCTGAACCAATCAAACACTCACAACCAGTCAACAGATCTGGGTTTAATCCATTACCGTTCCTTAGCCCACTCTGCCACCCCAGTTCAGACATGGCCATATGCAAATCAGTCTGACCCTGTGCCTCTTGGGAACAGTCCAGCCCGAACTGTCAAGCCATGCCTTCCCTGGACCAGAAACAAGATTCCTAGGACCGGTTTCTGGCATTCCAGCCGTCTTCAGCCAGGCTTGCTTGAATCCAGTGGCAAA
This sequence comes from Lissotriton helveticus, assembly GCF_964261635.1. Taxonomy (NCBI): domain Eukaryota; kingdom Metazoa; phylum Chordata; class Amphibia; order Caudata; family Salamandridae; genus Lissotriton; species Lissotriton helveticus. The sequence continues at coordinate 1,033,356,743 of NC_136067.1, read as the reverse complement.
GTGAGCAAGGGACTCACGTCTGAGCATACCCTGCCAACTTATGGCGAACAAAGCGGTACAAAAGGGGGTGGTGATGGACATGGGTATCTTAACCAATCAAACACTCACACCCAGTCAACAGATCTGGGTTTAATCCATTATCGTTCTTTAGCACACTCTGCCACCCCAGTTCAGACATGGCCATATGCAAATCAGTCTGACCCTGTGCCTCATGGGAACAGTCCAGCCCGAACTGTCAAGCCATGCCTTCCCTGGACCGGAAGCAAGCTTCCTCGGACTGGTTTCTGGCATTCCAGCCGTCTTCAGCCAGGCTTGCTTGAATCCAGTGGCAAAGTGAGCAAGGGACTCACTTCAGAGCATACCCTGCCAACTTATCGCGAACAAAGCGGTACAAAAGGGGGTGGTGATGGACAGAGTATCTGAACCAATCAAACACTCACACCCAGTCAAGAGATCTGAGTTTAATCTATTATCGTTCTTTAGCCCACTCTGCCACCCCAGTTGAGACATGGCCATATGCAAATCAGTCTGACCCTGTGCCTCTTGGGAACAGTCCAGCCCGAACTGTCAAGCCATGCCTTCCCTGGACTAGCACAAGATTCCTAGGACCGGTTTCTGGCATTCCAGCCGTCTTCAGCCAGGCTTGCTTGAATCCAGTGGCAAAGTGAGCAAGGGACTCACGTCTGAGCATACCCTGACAAATTATGGCGCACAAAGTGGTACAAAAGGGGGTGGTGATGGACAGAGTATCTGAACCAATGAAACACTCACAACCAGTCAACAGATCTGGGTTTAATCCATTACCGTTCTTTAGCCCACTCTACCACCCCAGTTCAGACATGGCCATATGCAAATCAGTCTGACCCCGTGCCTCATGGGAACAGTCCAGCCCGAACTGCCAAGCCATGCCTTTCCTGGACCGGAAACTAGCTTCCTAGGACCGGTTTCTGGCATTTCAGTGGTCTTCAGCCAGGCTTGCTTGAATCCAGTAGCAAAGTGAGCAAGGGACTCACGTCTGAGAATACTCTGCCAACTTATGGCGAACAAAGCGGTACAAAAGGGGGTGGTGATGGACAGAGTATCTGAACCAATCAAACACTCACAACCAGTCAACAGATCTGGGTTTAATCCATTACCGTTCCTTAGCCCACTCTGCCACCCCAGTTCAGTCATGGCCATATGCAAATCAGTTTGACCCTGTGCCTCATGGGAACAGTCCATCCCGAACTGCCAAGACATGCCTTCCCTGGACCGGAAACAAGCTTCCTAGGACTGGTTTCTGGCATTCCCGCCGTCTTCAGCCAGGCTTGCTTGAATCCAGTGGCAAAGTGAGCAAGGGACTCACGTCTGAGCATACCCTGCCAACTTATGGCGAACAAAGCGGTACAAAAGGGGGTGGTGATGGACAGAGTATCTGAACCAATCAAACACTCACACCCAGTCAAGAGATCTGAGTTTAATCCATTACCGTTCTTTAGCCCACTCTGCCACCCCAGTTCAGACATGGCCATATGCAAATCAGTCTGACCCTGTGCCTCATGGGAACAGTCCAGCCGAACTGTCAAGCCATGCCTTCCCTGGACCAGAAACAAGATTCCTAGTACCGGTTTCTGGCATTCCAGCCGTCTTCAGCCAGTCTTGCTTGAATCCAGTGGCAAAGTGAGCAAGGGACTCACGTCTGAGCATACCCTGCCAACTTATCGCGAACAAAGCGGTACAAAAGGGGGTGGTGATGGACAGAGTATCTGAACCAATCAAACACTCACACCCAGTCAAGAGATCTGAGTTTAATCCATTACCGTTCTTTAGCCCACTCTGCCACCCCAGTTCAGACATGGCTATATGCAAATCAGTCTGACCCTGTGCCTCTTGGGAACAGTCCAGCCCGAACTGTCAAGCCATGCCTTCCCTGGACCAGAAACAAGATTCCTAGGACCGGTTTCTGGCATTTCAGTGGTCTTCAGCCAGGCTTGCTTGAATCCAGTAGCAAAGTGAGCAAGGGACTCACGTCTGAGAATACTCTGCCAACTTATGGCGAACAAAGCGGTACAAAAGGGGGTGGTGATGGACAGAGTATCTGAACCAATCAAACACTCACAACCAGTCAACAGATCTGGGTTTAATCCATTACCGTTCCTTAGCCCACTCTGCCACCCAGTTCAGACATGGCCATATGCAAATCAGTCTGACCCTGTGCCTCATGGGAACAGTCCAGCCCGAACTGCCAAGACATGCCTTCCCTGGACCGGAAACAAGCTTCCTAGGACTGGTTTCTGGCATTCCTGCCGTCTTCAGCCAGGCTTGCTTGAATCCAGTGGCAAAGTGAGCAAGGGACTCACGTCTGAGCATACCCTGCCAACTTATGGCGAACAAAGTGGTACAAAAGGGGGTGGTGATGGACATGGGTATCTGAACCAATCAAACACTCACACCCAGTCAACAGATCTGGGTTTAATCCATTACCGTTCTTTAGCACACTCTGCCACCCCAGTTCAGACATGGCCATATGCAAATCAGTCTGACCCTGTGCCTCATGGGAACAGTCCAGCCCGAACTGTCAAGCCATGCCTTCCCTGGACCGGAAGCAAGCTTCCTAGGACTGGTTTCTGGCATTCCAGCCATCTTCAGCCAGGCTTGCTTGAATCCAGTGGCAAAGTGAGCAAGGGACTCACTTCAGAGCATACCCTGCCAACTTATCGCGAACAAAGCGGTACAAAAGGGGGTGGTGATGGACAGAGTATCTGAACCAATCAAACACTCACACCCAGTCAAGAGATCTGAGTTTAATCCATTACCGTTCTTTAGCCCACTCTGCCACCCCAGTTCAGACATGGCCATATGCAAATCAGTCTGACCCTGTGCCTCATGGGAACAGTCCAGCCCGAACTGTCAAGCCATGCCTTCCCTGGACCAGAAACAAGATTCCTAGGACCGGTTTCTGGCATTCCAGCCGTCTTCAGCCAGTCTTGCTTGAATCCAGTGGCAAAGTTAGCAAGGGACTCACGTCTGAGCATACCCTGCCAACTTATCGCGAACAAAGCGGTACAAAAGGGGGTGGTGATGGACAGAGTATCTGAACCAATCAAACACTCACACCCAGTCAAGAGATCTGAGTTTAATCCATTACCGTTCTTTAGCCCACTCTGCCACCCCAGTTCAGACATGGCCATATGCAAATCAGTCTGACCCTGTGCCTCTTGGGAACAGTCCAGCCCGAACTGTCAAGCCATGCCTTCCCTGGACCAGAAACAAGATTCCTAGGACCGGTTTCTGGCATTCCAGCCGTCTTCAGCCAGTCTTGCTTGAATCCAGTGGCAAAGTGAGAAAGGGACTCACGTCTGAGCATACCCTGCCAACTTATGGCGCACAAAGCGGTACAAAAGGGGGTGGTGATGGACAGAGTATCTGAACCAATCAAACACTCACAACCAGTCAACAGATCTGGGTTTAATCCATTACTGTTCCTTAGCCCACTCTGCCACCCCAGTTCAGACATGGCCATATGCAAATCAGTCTGACCCTGTGCCTCTTGGGAACAGTCCAGCCCGAACTGTCAAGCCATGCCTTCCCTGGACCAGAAACAAGATTCCTAGGACCGGTTTCTGGCATTCCAGCCGTCTTCAGCCAGGCTTGCTTGAATCCAGTGGCAAAGTGAGCAAGGGACTCACGTCTGAGCATACACTACCAACTTATGGCGGACAAAGCGGTACAAAAGGGGGTAGTGATGGACAGAGTATCTGAACCAATCAAACACTCACAACCAGTCAACAGATATGGGTTTAATCCATTACCTGTCTTTAGCCCACTCTGCCACACCAGTTCAGACATGGCCATATGCAAATCAGTCTGACCCTGTGCCTCATGGGAACAGTCCAGCCCGTACTGCCAAGCCATGCCTTCCCTGGATCGAAAACAAGCTTCCTAGGACCGGTTTCTAGCATTCCAGCCGTATTCAGCAAGGCTTACTTGAATCCAGTGGTAAAGTGAGCAAGGGACTCACTTCTGAGCATACCCTGCCAACTTATGGCGAACAAAGCGGTACAAAAGGGGGTGGTGATGGACAGAGTATCTGAACCAATCAAACACTCACAACCAGTCAACAGATCTGGGTTTAATCCATTACCGTTCTTTAGCCCACTCTACCATCCCAGTTCAGACATGGCCATATGCAAATCAGTCTGACCCAGTGCCTCATGGGAACAGTCCAGCCTGAACTGCCAAGCCATGCCTTTCCTGGACCGGAAACAAGCTTCCTAGGACCGGTTTCTGGCATTTCAGTGGTCTTCAGCCAGGCTTGCTTGAATCCAGTAGCAAAGTGAGCAAGGGACTCACGTCTGAGAATACTCTGCCAACTTATGGCGAACAAAGCGGTACAAAAGGGGGGGGGGGTGGTGATGGACAGAGTATCTGAACCAATCAAACACTCACAACCAGTCAACAGATCTGGGTTTAATCCATTACCGTTCCTTAGCCCACTCTGCCACCCCAGTTCAGACATGGCCATATGCAAATCAGTCTGACCCTGTGCCTCATGGGACCAGTCCAGCCCGAACTGCCAAGCCATGCCTTCCCTGGACCGGAAACAAGCTTCCTCGGACTGGTTTCTGGCATTCCTGCCGTCTTCAGCCAGGCTTGCTTGAATCCAGTGGCAAAGTGAGCACGGGACTCACGTCTGAGGATACCCTGCCAACTTATGGCGAACAAAGTGGTACAAAAGGGGGTGGTGATGGACATGGGTATCTGAACCAATCAAACACTCACACCCAGTGAATAGATCTGGGTTTAATCCATTACCGTTCTTTAGCACACTCTGCCACCCCAGTTCAGACATGGCCATATGCATATCAGTCTGACCCTGGGCCTCATGGGAACAGTCCAGCCCGAACTGTCAAGCCATGCCTTCCCTGGACCGGAAGCAAGCTTCCTAGGACTGGTTTCTGGCATTCCAGCCGTCTTCAGCCAGGCTTGCTTGAATCCAGTGGCAAAGTGAGCAAGGGACTCACTTCAGAGCATACCCTGCCAACTTATCGCGAACAAAGTGGTACAAAAGGGGGTGGTGATGGACAGAGTATCTGAACCAATCAAACACTCACACCCAGTCAAGAGATCTGAGTTTAATCCATTACCGTTCTTTAGCCCACTCTGCCACCCCAGTTAAGACATGGCCATATGCAAATCAGTCTGACCCTGTGCCTCTTGGGAACAGTCCAGCCCGAACTGTCGAGCCATGCCTTCCCTGGACCAGAAACAAGATTGCTAGGACCGGTTTCTGGCATTCCAGCCGTCTTCAGCCAGGCTTGCTTGAATCCAGTGGCAAAGTGAGCAAGGGACTCACGTCTGAGCATACCCTGCCAACTTATGGCGCACAAAGCGGTACAAAAGGGGGTGGTGATGGACAGAGTATCTGAACCAATCAAACACTCACAACCAGTCAACAGATCTGGGTTTAATCCATTACCGTTCCTTAGCCCACTCTGCCACCCCAGTTCAGACATGGCCATATGCAAATCAGTCTGACCCTGTGCCTCTTGGGAACAGTCCAGCCCGAACTGTCAAGCCATGCCTTCCCTGGACCAGAAACAAGATTCCTAGGACCGGTTTCTGGCATTCCAGCCGTCTTCAGCCAGGCTTGCTTGAATCCAGTGGCAAAGTGAGCAAGGGACTCACGTCTGAGCATACCCTGCCAACTTATGGCGAACAAAGCGGTACAAAAGGGGGTGGTGATGGACATGGGTATCTGAACCAATCAAACACTCACACCCAGTCAACAGATCTGGGTTTAATCCATTATCGTTCTTTAGCACACTCTGCCACCCCAGTTCAGACATGGCCATATGCAAATCAGTCTGACCCTGTGCCTCATGGGAACAGTCCAGCCCGAACTGTCAAGCCATGCCTTCCCTGGACCGGAAGCAAGCTTCCTCGGACTGGTTTCTGGCATTCCAGCCGTCTTCAGCCAGGCTTGCTTGAATCCAGTGGCAAAGTGAGCAAGGGACTCACTTCAGAGCATACCCTGCCAACTTATCGCGAACAAAGCGGTACAAAAGGGGGTGGTGATGGACAGAGTATCTGAACCAATCAAACACTCACACCCAGTCAAGAGATCTGAGTTTAATCTATTATCGTTCTTTAGCCCACTCTGCCACCCCAGTTGAGACATGGCCATATGCAAATCAGTCTGACCCTGTGCCTCTTGGGAACAGTCCAGCCCGAACTGTCAAGCCATGCCTTCCCTGGACTAGCACAAGATTCCTAGGACCGGTTTCTGGCATTCCAGCCGTCTTCAGCCAGGCTTGCTTGAATCCAGTGGCAAAGTGAGCAAGGGACTCACGTCTGAGCATACCCTGACAAATTATGGCGCACAAAGTGGTACAAAAGGGGGTGGTGATGGACAGAGTATCTGAACCAATGAAACACTCACAACCAGTCAACAGATCTGGGTTTAATCCATTACCGTTCTTTAGCCCACTCTACCACCCCAGTTCAGACATGGCCATATGCAAATCAGTCTGACCCCGTGCCTCATGGGAACAGTCCAGCCCGAACTGCCAAGCCATGCCTTTCCTGGACCGGAAACTAGCTTCCTAGGACCGGTTTCTGGCATTTCAGTGGTCTTCAGCCAGGCTTGCTTGAATCCAGTAGCAAAGTGAGCAAGGGACTCACGTCTGAGCATACCCTGCCAACTTATGGCGAACAAAGCGGTACAAAAGAGGGTGGTGATGGACAGAGTATCTGAACCAATCAAACACTCACACCCAGTCAAGAGATCTGAGTTTAATCCATTACCGTTCTTTAGCCCACTCTGCCACCCCAGTTCAGACATGGCCATATGCAAATCAGTCTGACCCTGTGCCTCATGGGAACAGTCCAGCCGAACTGTCAAGCCATGCCTTCCCTGGACCAGAAACAAGATTCCTAGTACCGGTTTCTGGCATTCCAGCCGTCTTCAGCCAGTCTTGCTTGAATCCAGTGGCAAAGTGAGCAAGGGACTCACGTCTGAGCATACCCTGCCAACTTATCGCGAACAAAGCGGTACAAAAGGGGGTGGTGATGGACAGAGTATCTGAACCAATCAAACACTCACACCCAGTCAAGAGATCTGAGTTTAATCCATTACCGTTCTTTAGCCCACTCTGCCACCCCAGTTCAGACATGGCCATATGCAAATCAGTCTGACCCTGTGCCTCTTGGGAACAGTCCAGCCCGAACTGTCAAGCCATGCCTTCCCTGGACCAGAAACAAGATTCCTAGGACCGGTTTCTGGCATTCCAGCCGTCTTCAGCCAGTCTTGCTTGAATCCAGTGGCAAAGTGAGCAAGGGACTCACGTCTGAGCATACCCTGCCAACTTATGGCGCACAAAGCGGTACAAAAGGGGGTGGTGATGGACAGAGTATCTGAACCAATCAAACACTCACAACCAGTCAACAGATCTGGGTTTAATCCATTACTGTTCCTTAGCCCACTCTGCCACCCCAGTTCAGACATGGCCATATGCAAATCAGTCTGACCCTGTGCCTCTTGGGAACAGTCCAGCTCGAACTGTCAAGCCATGCCTTCCCTGGACCAGAAACAAGATTCCTAGGACCGGTTTCTGGCATTCCAGCCGTCTTCAGCCAGGCTTGCTTGAATCCAGTGGCAAAGTGAGCAAGGGACTCACGTCTGAGCATACACTACCAACTTATGGCGGACAAAGCGGTACAAAAGGGGGTAGTGATGGACAGAGTATCTGAACCAATCAAACACTCACAACCAGTCAACAGATATGGGTTTAATCCATTACCTGTCTTTAGCCCACTCTGCCACACCAGTTCAGACATGGCCATATGCAAATCAGTCTGACCCTGTGCCTCATGGGAACAGTCCAGCCCGTACTGCCAAGCCATGCCTTCCCTGGATCGAAAACAAGCTTCCTAGGACCGGTTTCTAGCATTCCAGCCGTATTCAGCAAGGCTTACTTGAATCCAGTGGCAAAGTGAGCAAGGGACTCACTTCTGAGCATACCCTGCCAACTTATGGCGAACAAAGCGGTACAAAAGGGGGTGTGATGGACAGAGTATCTGAACCAATCAAACACTCACAACCAGTCAACAGATCTGGGTTTAATCCATTACCGTTCTTTAGCCCACTCTACCATCCCAGTTCAGACATGGCCATATGCAAATCAGTCTGACCCAGTGCCTCATGGGAACAGTCCAGCCCGAACTGCCAAGCCATGCCTTTCCTGGACCGGAAACAAGCTTCCTAGGACCGGTTTCTGGCATTTCAGTGGTCTTCAGCCAGGCTTGCTTGAATCCAGTAGCAAAGTGAGCAAGGGACTCACGTCTGAGAATACTCTGCCAACTTATGGCGAACAAAGCGGTACAAAAGGGGGGGGGTGGTGATGGACAGAGTATCTGAACCAATCAAACACTCACAACCAGTCAACAGATCTGGGTTTAATCCATTAATGTTCCTTAGCCCACTCTGCCACCCCAGTTCAGACATGGCCATATGCAAATCAGTCTGACCCTGTGCCTCATGGGACCAGTCCAGCCCGAACTGCCAAGCCATGCCTTCCCTGGACCGGAAACAAGCTTCCTCGGACTGGTTTCTGGCATTCCTGCCGTCTTCAGCCAGGCTTGCTTGAATCCAGTGGCAAAGTGAGCACGGGACTCACGTCTGAGGATACCCTGCCAACTTATGGCGAACAAAGCGGTACAAAAGGGGGTGGTGATGGACATGGGTATCTGAACCAATCAAACACTCACACCCAGTGAATAGATCTGGGTTTAATCCATTACCGTTCTTTAGCACACTCTGCCACCCCAGTTCAGACATGGCCATATGCATATCAGTCTGACCCTGGGCCTCATGGGAACAGTCCAGCCCGAACTGTCAAGCCATGCCTTCCCTGGACCGGAAGCAAGCTTCCTAGGACTGGTTTCTGGCATTCCAGCCGTCTTCAGCCAGGCTTGCTTGAATCCAGTGGCAAAGTGAGCAAGGGACTCACTTCAGAGCATACCCTGCCAACTTATCGCGAACAAAGTGGTACAAAAGGGGGTGGTGATGGACAGAGTATCTGAACCAATCAAACACTCACACCCAGTCAAGAGATCTGAGTTTAATCCATTACCGTTCTTTAGCCCACTCTGCCACCCCAGTTAAGACATGGCCATATGCAAATCAGTTTGACCCTGTGCCTCTTGGGAACAGTCCAGCCCGAACTGTCGAGCCATGCCTTCCCTGGACCAGAAACAAGATTGCTAGGACCGGTTTCTGGCATTCCAGCCGTCTTCAGCCAGGCTTGCTTGAATCCAGTGGCAAAGTGAGCAAGGGACTCACGTCTGAGCATACCCTGCCAACTTATGGCGCACAAAGCGGTACAAAAGGGGGTGGTGATGGACAGAGTATCTGAACCAATCAAACACTCACACCCAGTCAACAGATCTGGGTTTAATCCATTATCGTTCTTTAGCACACTCTGCCACCCCAGTTCAGACATGGCCATATGCAAATCAGTCTGACCCTGTGCCTCATGGGAACAGTCCAGCCCGAACTGTCAAGCCATGCCTTCCCTGGACCGGAAGCAAGCTTCCTAGGACTGGTTTCTGGCATTCCAGCCGTCTTCAGCCAGGCTTGCTTGAATCCAGTGGCAAAGTGAGCAAGGGACTCACTTCAGAGCATACCCTGCCAACTTATCGCGAACAAAGCGGTACAAAAGGGGGTGGTGATGGACATAGTATCTGAACCAATCAAACACTCACACCCAGTCAAGAGATCTGAGTTTAATCTATTATCGTTCTTTAGCCCACTCTGCCACCCCAGTTGAGACATGGCCATATGCAAATCAGTCTGACCCTGTGCCTCTTGGGAACAGTCCAGCCCGAACTGTCAAGCCATGCCTTCCCTAGACCAGCACAAGATTCCTAGGACCGGTTTCTGGCATTCCAGCCGTCTTCAGCCAGGCTTGCTTGAATCCAGTGGCAAAGTGAGCAAGGGACTCACGTCTGAGCATACCCTGACAAATTATGGCGCACAAAGTGGTACAAAAGGGGGTGGTGATGGACAGAGTATCTGAACCAATCAAACACTCACACCCAGTCAACATATCTGGGTTTAATCCATTACCGTTCTTTAGCCCACTCTGCCATCCCAGTTCAGACATGGCCATATGCAAATCAGTCTGACCCTGTGCCTCATGGAAACAGTCCAGCCCGAACTGACAAGCCATGCCTTCCCTGGACGAGGAACAAGCATCCTAGGACCGGTTTCTGGCATTCCAGCCGTCTTCAGCCAGGCTTGCTTGAATCCAGTAGCAAAGTGAGCAAGGGACTCACGTCTGAGAATACTCTGCCAACTTATGGCGAACAAAGCGGTACAAAAGGGGGTGGTGATGGACAGAGTATCTGAACCAATCAAACACTCACAACCAGTCAACAGATCTGGGTTTAATCCATTACCGTTCCTTAGCCCACTCTGCCACCCAGTTCAGACATGGCCATATGCAAATCAGTCTGACCCTGTGCCTCATGGGAACAGTCCAGCCCGAACTGCCAAGACATGCCTTCCCTGGACCGGAAACAAGCTTCCTAGGACTGGTTTCTGGCATTCCTGCCGTCTTCAGCCAGGCTTGCTTGAATCCAGTGGCAAAGTGAGCAAGGGACTCACGTCTGAGCATACCCTGCCAACTTATGGCGAACAAAGTGGTACAAAAGGGGGTGGTGATGGACATGGGTATCTGAACCAATCAAACACTCACACCCAGTCAACAGATCTGGGTTTAATCCATTACCGTTCTTTAGCACACTCTGCCACCCCAGTTCAGACATGGCCATATGCAAATCAGTCTGACCCTGTGCCTCATGGGAACAGTCCAGCCCGAACTGTCAAGCCATGCCTTCCCTGGACCGGAAGCAAGCTTCCTAGGACTGGTTTCTGGCATTCCAGCCATCTTCAGCCAGGCTTGCTTGAATCCAGTGGCAAAGTGAGCAAGGGACTCACTTCAGAGCATACCCTGCCAACTTATCGCGAACAAAGCGGTACAAAAGGGGGTGGTGATGGACAGAGTATCTGAACCAATCAAACACTCACACCCAGTCAAGAGATCTGAGTTTAATCCATTACCGTTCTTTAGCCCACTCTGCCACCCCAGTTCAGACATGGCCATATGCAAATCAGTCTGACCCTGTGCCTCATGGGAACAGTCCAGCCCGAACTGTCAAGCCATGCCTTCCCTGGACCAGAAACAAGATTCCTAGGACCGGTTTCTGGCATTCCAGCCGTCTTCAGCCAGTCTTGCTTGAATCCAGTGGCAAAGTGAGCAAGGGACTCACGTCTGAGCATACCCTGCCAACTTATCGCGAACAAAGCGGTACAAAAGGGGGTGGTGATGGACAGAGTATCTGAACCAATCAAACACTCACACCCAGTCAAGAGATCTGAGTTTAATCCATTACCGTTCTTTAGCCCACTCTGCCACCCCAGTTCAGACATGACCATATGCAAATCAGTCTGACCCTGTGCCTCTTGGGAACAGTCCAGCCCGAACTGTCAAGCCATGCCTTCCCTGGACCAGAAACAAGATTCCTAGGACCGGTTTCTGGCATTCCAGCCGTCTTCAGCCAGTCTTGCTTGAATCCAGTGGCAAAGTGAGAAAGGGACTCACGTCTGAGCATACCCTGCCAACTTATGGCGCACAAAGCGGTACAAAAGGGGGTGGTGATGGACAGAGTATCTGAACCAATCAAACACTCACAACCAGTCAACAGATCTGGGTTTAATCCATTACTGTTCCTTAGCCCACTCTGCCACCCCAGTTCAGACATGGCCATATGCAAATCAGTCTGACCCTGTGCCTCTTGGGAACAGTCCAGCCCGAACTGTCAAGCCATGCCTTCCCTGGACCAGAAACAAGATTCCTAGGACCGGTTTCTGGCATTCCAGCCGTCTTCAGCCAGGCTTGCTTGAATCCAGTGGCAAAGTGAGCAAGGGACTCACGTCTGAGCATACACTACCAACTTATGGCGGACAAAGCGGTACAAAAGGGGGTAGTGATGGACAGAGTATCTGAACCAATCAAACACTCACAACCAGTCAACAGATATGGGTTTAATCCATTACCTGTCTTTAGCCCACTCTGCCACACCAGTTCAGACATGGCCATATGCAAATCAGTCTGACCCTGTGCCTCATGGGAACAGTCCAGCCCGTACTGCCAAGCCATGCCTTCCCTGGATCGAAAACAAGCTTCCTAGGACCGGTTTCTAGCATTCCAGCCGTATTCAGCAAGGCTTACTTGAATCCAGTGGTAAAGTGAGCAAGGGACTCACTTCTGAGCATACCCTGCCAACTTATGGCGAACAAAGCGGTACAAAAGGGGGTGTGATGGACAGAGTATCTGAACCAATCAAACACTCACAACCAGTCAACAGATCTGGGTTTAATCCATTACCGTTCTTTAGCCCACTCTACCATCCCAGTTCAGACATGGCCATATGCAAATCAGTCTGACCCAGTGCCTCATGGGAACAGTCCAGCCCGAACTGCCAAGCCATGCCTTTCCTGGACCGGAAACAAGCTTCCTAGGACCGGTTTCTGGCATTTCAGTGGTCTTCAGCCAGGCTTGCTTGAATCCAGTAGCAAAGTGAGCAAGGGACTCACGTCTGAGAATACTCTGCCAACTTATGGCGAACAAAGCGGTACAAAAGGGGGGGGGGTGGTGATGGACAGAGTATCTGAACCAATCAAACACTCACAACCAGTCAACAGATCTGGGTTTAATCCATTAATGTTCCTTAGCCCACTCTGCCACCCCAGTTCAGACATGGCCATATGCAAATCAGTCTGACCCTGTGCCTCATGGGACCAGTCCAGCCCGAACTGCCAAGCCATGCCTTCCCTGGACCGGAAACAAGCTTCCTCGGACTGGTTTCTGGCATTCCTGCCGTCTTCAGCCAGGCTTGCTTGAATCCAGTGGCAAAGTGAGCACGGGACTCACGTCTGAGGATACCCTGCCAACTTATGGCGAACAAAGCGGTACAAAAGGGGGTGGTGATGGACATGGGTATCTGAACCAATCAAACACTCACACCCAGTGAATAGATCTGGGTTTAATCCATTACCGTTCTTTAGCACACTCTGCCACCCCAGTTCAGACATGGCCATATGCATATCAGTCTGACCCTGGGCCTCATGGGAACAGTCCAGCCCGAACTGTCAAGCCATGCCTTCCCTGGACCGGAAGCAAGCTTCCTAGGACTGGTTTCTGGCATTCCAGCCGTCTTCAGCCAGGCTTGCTTGAATCCAGTGGCAAAGTGAGCAAGGGACTCACTTCAGAGCATACCCTGCCAACTTATCGCGAACAAAGTGGTACAAAAGGGGGTGGTGATGGACAGAGTATCTGAACCAATCAAACACTCACACCCAGTCAAGAGATCTGAGTTTAATCCATTACCGTTCTTTAGCCCACTCTGCCACCCCAGTTAAGACATGGCCATATGCAAATCAGTTTGACCCTGTGCCTCTTGGGAACAGTCCAGCCCGAACTGTCGAGCCATGCCTTCCCTGGACCAGAAACAAGATTGCTAGGACCGGTTTCTGGCATTCCAGCCGTCTTCAGCCAGGCTTGCTTGAATCCAGTGGCAAAGTGAGCAAGGGACTCACGTCTGAGCATACCCTGCCAACTTATGGCGCACAAAGCGGTACAAAAGGGGGTGGTGATGGACAGAGTATCTGAACCAATCAAACACTCACACCCAGTCAACAGATCTGGGTTTAATCCATTATCGTTCTTTAGCACACTCTGCCACCCCAGTTCAGACATGGCCATATGCAAATCAGTCTGACCCTGTGCCTCATGGGAACAGTCCAGCCTGAACTGTCAAGCCATGCCTTCCCTGGACCGGAAGCAAGCTTCCTAGGACTGGTTTCTGGCATTCCAGCCGTCTTCAGCCAGGCTTGCTTGAATCCAGTGGCAAAGTGAGCAAGGGACTCACTTCAGAGCATACCCTGCCAACTTATCGCGAACAAAGCGGTACAAAAGGGGGTGGTGATGGACATAGTATCTGAACCAATCAAACACTCACACCCAGTCAAGAGATCTGAGTTTAATCTATTATCGTTCTTTAGCCCACTCTGCCACCCCAGTTGAGACATGGCCATATGCAAATCAGTCTGACCCTGTGCCTCTTGGGAACAGTCCAGCCCGAACTGTCAAGCCATGCCTTCCCTAGACCAGCACAAGATTCCTAGGACCGGTTTCTGGCATTCCAGCCGTCTTCAGCCAGGCTTGCTTGAATCCAGTGGCAAAGTGAGCAAGGGACTCACGTCTGAGCATACCCTGACAAATTATGGCGCACAAAGTGGTACAAAAGGGGGTGGTGATGGACAGAGTATCTGAACCAATCAAACACTCACACCCAGTCAACATATCTGGGTTTAATCCATTACCGTTCTTTAGCCCACTCTGCCATCCCAGTTCAGACATGGCCATATGCAAATCAGTCTGACCCTGTGCCTCATGGAAACAGTCCAGCCCGAACTGACAAGCCATGCCTTCCCTGGACGAGGAACAAGCATCCTAGGACCGGTTTCTGGCATTCCAGCCGTCTTCAGCCAGGCTTGCTTGAATCCAGTGGCAAAGTGAGCAAGGGACTCACGTCTGAGCATACCCTGCCAACTTATGGCAAAGAAAGCGGTACAAAAGGGGGTGGTGATGGACAAAATATCTAAACCAATCAAACACTCACAACCAGTCAACTGATCTGGGTTTAATCCATTACCGTTCTTTAGCCCACTCTGCCACCCCAGTTCAGACATGGCCATATGCAAATCAGTCTGACCCTGTGCCTCATGGGAACAGTCCAGCCCGAACTGCCAAGCCATGCCTTCCCTGGACCGGAAACAAGCTTCCTAGTACCGGTTTCTGGCATTCCAGCCGTCTTCAGCAAGGCTTACTTGAATCCAGTGGCAAAGTGCGCAAGGGACTTACTTCTGAGCATCCCCTGCCAACTTATGACGAACAAAGCGGTACAAAAGAGGGTGGTGATGGACAGAGTATCTGAACCAGTCAAACACTCACAACCAGTCAACAGATCTGGGTTTAATCCATTACCGTTCTTTAGCCCACTCTGCCACCCCAGTTCAGACATGGCCATATGCAAATCAGTCTGACCCTGTGCCTCATGGGAACAGTCCAGCCCGAACTGCCAAGCCATGCCTTCCCTGGACCGGAAACAAGCTTCCTAGGACCGGTTTCTAGCATTCCAGCCGTCTTCAGAAAGGCGTGCTTGAATCCAGTGGCAAAGTGAGCAAGGGACTCATGTCTGAGCATACCCTGCCAACTTATGGCGAACAAAGCGGTACAAAAGGGGGAGGTGATGGACAGAGTATCTGAACTAATCAAACACTCACAACCAGTCAACAGAACTGGGTTTAATCCATTACCGTTCTTTAGCCCACTCTGCCACCCCAGTTCAGACATGCCCATATGCAAATTAGTCTGACCCTGTGCCTCATGGGAAGAGTCCAGCCCGAACTGCCAAGCCATGCCTTCCCTGGACCGGAAACCCAGCTTCCTAGGACCGGTTTCTGGCATTCCAGCCGTCTTCAGCAAGGCTTACTTGAATCCAGTGGCAAAGTGCGCAAGGGACTTACTTCTGAGCATGCCCTGCCAACTTATGACGAACAAAGCGGTACAAAAGAGGGTGGTGATGGACAGAGTATCTGAACCAGTCAAACACTCACAACCAGTCAACAGATATGGGTTTAATCCATTACCGTTCCTTAGCCCACTCTGCCACCCCAGTTCTGACATGGCCATATGCAAATCAGTCTGACCCTTTGCCTCATGGGAACAGTCCAGCACGGACTGCCAAGCCAGGCCTTCCCTGGACCGGAAACAATCTTCCTAGGACTGGTTTCTGGCATTCCTGCCGTCTTCAGCCAGGTTTGCTTGAATCCAGTGGCAAAGTGAGCAAGGGACTCACGTCTGAGCATACCCTGCCAACTTATGGCGAACAAAGTGGTACAAAAGGGGGGGGTGATGGACAGAGTATCTGAACCAATCAAACACTCACAACCAGTCAACAGATCTGGGTTTAATCCATTACTGTTCCTTAGCCCACTCTGCCACCCCAGTTCAGACATGGCCATATGCAAATCAGTCTGACCCTGTGCCTCTTGGGAACAGTCCAGCTCGAACTGTCAAGCCATGCCTTCCCTGGACCAGAAACAAGATTCCTAGGACCGGTTTCTGGCATTCCAGCCGTCTTCAGCCAGGCTTGCTTGAATCCAGTGGCAAAGTGAGCAAGGGACTCACGTCTGAGCATACACTACCAACTTATGGCGGACAAAGCGGTACAAAAGGGGGTAGTGATGGACAGAGTATCTGAACCAATCAAACACTCACAACCAGTCAACAGATATGGGTTTAATCCATTACCTGTCTTTAGCCCACTCTGCCACCCCAGTTCAGACATGGCCATATGCAAATCAGTCTGACCCTGTGCCTCATGGGAACAGTCCAGCCGAACTGTCAAGCCATGCCTTCCCTGGACCAGAAACAAGATTCCTAGTACCGGTTTCTGGCATTCCAGCCGTCTTCAGCCAGTCTTGCTTGAATCCAGTGGCAAAGTGAGCAAGGGACTCACGTCTGAGCATACCCTGCCAACTTATCGCGAACAAAGCGGTACAAAAGGGGGTGGTGATGGACAGAGTATCTGAACCAATCAAACACTCACACCCAGTCAACAGATCTGGGTTTAATCCATTACCGTTCTTTAGCACACTCTGCCACCCCAGTTCAGACATGGCCATATGCAAATCAGTCTGACCCTGTGCCTCATGGGAACAGTCCAGCCCGAACTGCCAAGCCATGCCTTCCCTGGACCGGAAACAAGCTTCCTAGGACTGGTTTCTGGCATTCCAGCCGTCTTCAGCCAGGCTTGCTTGAATCCAGTGGCAAAGTGAGCAAGGGACTCACTTCAGAGCATACCCTGCCAACTTATCGCGAACAAAGCGGTACAAAAGGGGGTGGTGATGGACAGAGTATCTGAACCAATCGAACACTCACACCCAGTCAAGAGATCTGAGTTTAATCCATTACCGTTCTTTAGCCCACTCTGCCACCCCAGTTCAGACATGGCCATATGCAAATCAGTCTGACCCTGTGCCTCATGGGAACAGTCCAACCCGAACTGCCAAGCCATGCCTTCCCTGGACCGGAAGCAAGCTTCCTAGGACTGGTTTCTGGCATTCCAGCCGTCTTCAGCCAGGCTTGCTTGAATCCAGTGGCAAAGTGAGCAAGGGATTCACTTCAGAGCATACCCTGCCAACTTATTGCGAACAAAGCGGTACAAAAGGGGGTGGTGATGGACAGAGTATCTGAACCAATCAAACACTCACACCCAGTCAACAGATCTGGGTTTAATCAATTACCGTTCTTTAGCCCACTCTGCCACCCCAGTTCAGACATGTCCGTATCTAAATTAGTCTTACCCTGTGCCTCATGGGAACAGTCCAGCCCGAACTGCCAAGCCATGCCTTTCCTGGACCGACATAAGCTTCCTAGTACCGGTTTCTGGCATTCCAGCCGTCTTCAGCCAGGTTTGCTTGAATCCAGTGGCAAAGTGAGCAAGGGACTCACGTCTGAGCATACCCTGCCAACTTATGACGAACAAAGCGGTACAAAAGGGGGTGGTGATGGACAGAGTATCTGAACCAATCAAACACTCACACCCAGACAACAGATCTGGGATTAATCCATTACCGTTCTTTAGCCCACTCTGCCACCCCAGTTCAGACATGGCCATATGCAAATCAGTCTGACCCTGTGCCTCTTGGGAACAGTCCGCCCGAACTGCCAAGCCATGTCTTCCCTGGACCGAAAACAAGCTTCCTAGGACCGGTTTCTGGCATTCCAGCCATCTTCAGCCAGGCTTGCTTGAATCCAGTGGTAAAGTTAGCAAGGGACTCACGTCTGAGCATACCCTGCCAACTTATGGCGAACAAAGCGGTACAAAAGGGGGTGGTGTTGGACAGAGTATCTGAACCAATCAAACACTCACAACCAGTCAACAGATCTGGGTTTAATCCATTACCGTTCTTTAGCCCACTCTGCCACCCCAGTTCAGACATGGCCATATGCAAATCAGTCTGACCGTGTGCCTCATGGGAACAGTCCAGCCCGAACTGCCAAGCCATGCCTTCCCTGGACCGGAAGCGATTTTCCTAGGACCGGTTTCTGGCATTCCAGCCGTCTTCAGCCAGGCTTGCTTGAATCCAGTGGCAAAGTGAGCAAGGGACTCACTTCAGAGCATTCCCTGCCAACTTATCGCGAACAAAGCGGTACAAAAGGGGGTGGTGATGGGCAGAGTATCTGAACCAATCAAACACTCACACCCAGTCAAGAGATCTGAGTTTAATCCATTACCGTTCTTTAGCCCACTCTGCCACCCCAGTTCAGACATGGCCATATGCAAATCAGTCTTACCCTGTGCCTCATGGGAACAGTCCAGCCCGAACTGATAAACCATGCCTTCCCTGGACCGGACAAAAGCTTCCTTGTACCGGTTTCTGGCATTCCAGCCGTCTTCAGCCAGGCTTGCTTGAATCCAGTGGCAAAGAGAGCAAGGGACTCACGTCTGAGCATACCCTGCCAACTTATGACGAACAAAGCGGTACAAAAGAGGGTGGTGATGGACAGAGTATCTGAACCAATCAAACACTCACACCAAGTCAACAGATCTGGGTTTAATCCATTACCGTTCTTTAGCCCACTCTGCCACCCCAGTTCAGACATGGCCATATGCAAATCAGTCTGACCCTGTGCCTCATGGGAACAGTCCAGCCCGAACTGCCAAGCCATGCCTTCCCTGGACCTGAAGCGAGCTTCCTAGGACCTGTTTCTGGCATTCCAGCCGTCTTCAGCCAGGCTTGCTTGAATCCAGTGGCAAAGTGAGCAAGGGACTCAGTTCTGAGCATACCCTGCCAACTTATGGCAAACAAAGCGGTACAAAAGGGGGTGATGATGGACAGAGTATCTGAACCAATCAAACACTCACCCCCAGTCAACAGATCTGGGTTTAATCCATTACCGTTCTTTAGCCCACTCTGCCACCCCAGTTCAGACATGTCCGTATGCAAATTAGTCTTACCCTGTGCCTCATGGGAACAGTCCAGCCCGAACTGCCAAGCCTTGCCTTTCCTGGACCGACATAAGCTTCCTAGTACCGGTTTCTGGCATTCCAGCCGTCTTCAGCCAGGTTTGCTTGAATCCAGTGGCAAAGTGAGCAAGGGACTCACGTCTGAGCATACCCTGCCAACTTATGACGTACAAAGCGGTACAAAAGGGGGTGGTGATGGACAGAGTATCTGAACCAATCAAACACTCACACCCAGACAACAGATCTGGGCTTAATCCATTACCGTTCTTTAGCCCACTCTGCCACCCCAGTTCAGACATGGCCATATGCAAATCAGTCTGACCCTGTGCCTCTTGGGAACAGTCCGCCCGAACTGCCAAGCCATGTCTTCCCTGGACTGAAAACAAGCTTCCTAGGACCGGTTTCTGGCATTCCACCCGTCTTCAGCCAGGCTTGCTTGAATCCAGTGGCAAAGTGAGCAAGGGACTCACTTCTGAGCATACCCTGCCAACTTATGGTGAACGAAGCGGTACAAAAGGGGGTGGTGATGGACAGAGTATCTGAACCAATCAAACACTCACACCCACTCAACAGAACTGGGTTTAATCCATTACCATTCTTTAGCCCACTCTGCCACCCCAGTTCAGATATGGCCATATGCAAATCAGTCTTACCCTGTGCCTCATGGGAACAGTCCAGCCCGAACTGCCAAGCCATGCCTTCCCTGGAACGGAAATAGGCTTCCTAGGACCGGTTTCTGGCATTCCAGCCGTCTTCAGCTAGGCTTGCATGAATCCAGTGGCAAAGTGAGCAAGGGACTCACGTCTGAGCATACCCTGCCAACTTATGGCGAACAAAGCGGTACAAAAGGGGGGGGGGTGATGGACAGAGTATCTGAACCAATCAAACACTCACACCCAGTCAACAGATCTGGGTTGAATCCATTACCGTTCTTTAGCCCACTCTGCCACCCCAGTTCAGACATGGCCACATGCAAATCAGTCTGACCCTGTGCCTCATGGGAACAGTCCAGCCTGAACTGCCAAGCCATGCCTTCCCTGGTCCGGACATAAGCTTCCTAGTACCGGTATCTGGCATTCCAGCCGTCTTCAGCCAGGCTTGCTTGAATCCAGTGGCAAAGTGAGCAAGAGACTCACGTCTGAGCATACCCTGCCAACTTATGGCGAACAAAACGGTACAAAAGGGGGTGGTGATGGACAGAGTATCTGAACCAACCAAACACTCACAACCAGTCAACAGATCTGGGTTTAATCCATTACCGTTCTTTAGCCCACTCTGCCACCCCAGTTCAGACATGGCCATATGCAAATCAGTCTGATCCTGTGCTTCATGGGAACAGTCTAGCCCGAACTGCCAAGCCATGCCTTCCCTGGACCAGAAACAAGCTTCCTAGGACCGGTTCTGGCATTCCAGCCGTCTTCAGCCAGGCTTGCTTGAATCCAGTGGCAAAGTGAGCAAGGGACTCACGTCTGAGCATACCCAGCCAACTTATGGCGAACAAAGCGGTACAAAAGGGGGTGGTGATGGACAGAGTATCTGAACCAATCAAACACTCACACCAAGTCAACAGATCTGGGTTTAATCCATTACCGTTCTTTAGCCCACTCTGCCACCCCAGTTCAGATATGGCCATATGCAAATCAGTCTGACCCTGTGCCTCATGGGAACAGTCCAGTCCGAACTGCCAAGCCATGCCTTCCCTGGACCGGAAACAAGCTTCCTAGGATCGGTTTCTGGCATTCCAGCCGTCTTCAGCCAGGCTTGCTTGAATCCAGCGGTAAAGTGAGCAAGGGACTCACGTCTGAGCATACCCTGCCAACTAATGGCGAACAAAGCGGTACAAAAGGGGGGGGGTGATGGACAGAGTATCTGAACCAATCAAACACTCACACCCAGTCAACAGATCTGGGTTGAATCCATTACCGATCTTTAGCCCACTCTGCCACCCCAGTTCAGACATGGCCACATGCAAATCAGTCTGACCCTGTGCCTCATGGGAACAGTCCAGCCTGAACTGCCAAGCCATGCCTCCCCTGGTCCGGAAACAAGCTTCCTAGGACCGGTTTCTGGCATTCCAGCCGTCTTCAGCCAGGCTTGCTTGAATCCAGTGGCAAAGTGAGCAAGAAACTCACGTCTGAGCATACCCTGCCAACTTATGGCGAACAAAGCGGTACAAAAGGGGGTGGTGATGGACAGAGTATCTGAACCAACCAAACACTCACAACCAGTCAACAGATCTGGGTTTAATCCATTACTGTTCTTTAGCCCACTCTGCCACCCCAGTTCAGACATGGCCATATGCAAATCAGTCTGATCCTGTGCCTCATGGGAACAGTCCAGCCCGAACTGCCAAGCCATGCCTTCCCTGGACCAGAAACAAGCTTCCTAGGACCGGTTTCTGGCATTCCAGCCGTCTTCAGCCAGGCTTGCTTGAATCCAGTGGCAAAGTGAGCAAGAGACTCACGTCAGAGCATACCCAGCCAACTTATGGCGAGCAAAGCAGTACAAAAGGGGGTGGTGATGGACAGAGTATCTGAACCAATCAAACACTCACACCCAGTCAACAGATCTGGGTTTAATCCATTACTGTTCTTTAGCCTACTTTGCCACCCCAGTTCAGATATGGCCATATGCAAATCAGTCTGACCCTGTGCCTCATGGGAACAGTCCAGTCCGAACTGCCAAGCCATGCCTTCCCTGGACCGGAAACAAGCTTCCTAGGACCGGTTTCTGGCATTCCAGCCGTCTTCAGCCAGGCTTGCTTGAATCCAGTGGTAAAGTGAGCAAGGGACTCACTTCTGAGCATACCCTGCCAACTTATGGCGAACAAAGAGGTACAAAAGGGGGTGGTGATGGACAGAGTATCTGAACCAATCAAACACTCACACCCAGTCAACAGATCTGGGTTTAATCCATTACCGTTCTTTAGCCCACTCTGCCACCCCAGTTCAGACATGGCCATATGCAAATCAGTCTGACCCTGTGCCTCATGGGAACAGTCCAGCCCGAACTGCCAAGCCATGCCTTCCCTGGACCGGAAATAAGCTTCCTAGGACTGGTTTCTGGCATTCAGGCCGTCTTCTGCCAGGCTTGCTTGAATCCAGTGGCAAAGTGAGCAAGGGACTCACGTCTGAGCATACCCTGCCAACTTATGGCGAACAAAGCGGTACAAAAGGGGGGGTGATGGACAGAGTATCTGAACCAATCAAACACTCACACCCAGTCAACAGATCTGGGTTGAATCCATTACCGATCTTTAGCCCACTCTGCCACCCAAATTCAGACATGGCCATATGCAAATCAGTCTGACCCTGTGCCTCATGGGAACAGTCCAGCCCGAACTGCCAAGCCATGCCTTCCCTGGACCGGAAACAAGCTTCCTAGGACCAGTTTCTGGCATTCCAGCCGTCTTCAGCCAGGCTTGCTTTAATCCAGTGGCAAAGTGAGCAAGAGACTCACGTCTGAGCATACCCTGCCAACTTATGGCGAACAAAGCGGTACAAAAGAGGGTGGTGATGGACAGAGTATCTGAACCAATCAAACACTCACACCCAGTCAACAGATCTGGGTTTAAACCATTACCGTTCTTTAGCCCACTCTGCCACCCCAGTTCAGACATGGCCATATGCAATTCAGTCTTACCCTGTGCCTCATGGGAACAGTCCAGCCCGAACTGCCAAGCCATGCCTTCCCTGGACCAGAAATAAGCTTCCAAGAACCGGTTTCTGGCATTCCAGATGTCTTCAGCCAGGCTTGCTTGAATCCAGTGGCAAAGTGAGCAAGGGACTCACGTCTGAGCATACCCTGTCAACTTATGGCGAACAAAGCGGTACAAAAGGGGATGGTGATGGACAGAGTATCTGAACCAATCAAATACTCACACCCAGTCAACAGATCTGGGTTTAAACCATTACCGTTCTTTAGCCCACTCTGCCACCCCAGTTCAGACATGGCCATATGCGAATCAGTCTTACCCTGTGCTTCATGGGAACAGTCCAGCCCGAACTGCCAAGCCATGCCTTCCCTGGACCGGAAAGAAGCTTCCTAGGTCCGGTTTCTGGCATTCCAGCCGTCTTCAGCCAGGCTTGCTTGAATCCAGTGGCAAAGTGAGCAAGGGACTCACGTCTGAGCATACCCTGCCAACTTATGGCGAACAAAGTGGTACAAAAGGGGGTGGTGATGGACAGATGAAGACCAGGCCAAGACGGGCCAGTCTGCCACTGTCCACAGCCAAACGAGACCGGACTCCCCCGCCCCAACCTCTACTGTGCAACTTTAGGAACTATGGGGAAATGTAAACTGATGACATCCAATGAGACAACCACAACTAAATTGACTGAATTGCTAGAGCACAGCTTTCCAAACTATGTGGTGCGACACGGTACTGTGTCGCCTGCCACGTGTTGGTGTGTCGCGGAATGAGCAGGAGATGCGCTTATTCATTTTTAGCAGGACGGAACTGCGCATCGCTGATGATGGCGCCGGTGAGGGAGACCATTAGGCTTGTGCGCGAGGCTCTGGTCTCTTTGCCGCGCACGTCGAATGCACACTCCAGTTTAGAGAGCCCCCTCCGCTCCCCATTCCTGGCGCTCGGTAAGTTTTGACACGAGTGGGACAAGGAGGAACCGGGGGTTGGGGGGGTAGATGTTACACATTGAAACCTCAAACAATAACTGGAATGCTGATGCCTTGTGCTCCGTTTTGGGACTAAAAACATATTAACTGTTTCAGCAGTAGCTGAACCTAAAGCACCTTGATAAATGACTTCAAAAAAGCAGTTTATAAGCGTTATCAACAATGCAGCTCATGTTTAACCTTAAAAAATGCAAACTAATGTGTCTGTCTGCTTATGAATCGGTCCCCAAAGCGAAACATTTGGCACAGACCCCGCAATGCAAGATTTCCAGGCACTTTTTTTGTCTAATAAAATACAGGGTAATGGATTTGCCAATTTAAGAAAGGTTTGACAGATTCGTGTTTCTACGGTGTGCGAACAAAGATGTTTAGAGCTCTGTAAAACCGAGGACATGTTTATGATGCAGAAATAAGCCTCCCATAACAACCATGGCAAAAGTAAGGACCCATACTGTTTTCAACTAATTCGCAATTCCCTTTAAATGTGAGTACTTCAGAGAAAATGATTTATGATACAGAATATGTCTTGCACCGCATAGAATAGGTAAATCTCCATAATATTAGTTGCCTTAAGACGTATTCGATGTAGGTTATATATCTGAAATGAAATAAAACCTGACAACGTAATATCACTAAAGAGAATATTTCTGTTTGCCCCGAGCAGCATGCACTGATGTTCAGCTGCAACGGCAAGGCCAGTTCCAGCAACATTGCTTTGCACTGCACCACTATACACACACCGTAATCTTCGGTCACACTATTTTAATTTAGCAGAGCACTGCTCTCCAAGTCGTTCTACGTCATGTGTGGCACCTGCAGCCATGCCAAATTCATGGAAAAGCACTTGCATCCTGGGACTTGTAGTTTTGTGGTATGAGTGTAAAAAGACAGGCGCCCCTGAAGGGGTGGTTTGCTTGCCCTCCTTGACCCCTGGCTGTTCTTGCTACCCCTGTTTATCATCTGCAGTTTCCACTCATTCCTTCCTTTTAGGTTAAAGGCCAGATATTGGAAACATTGCCTGGTGACAAGAAGCGAGGTTGGTACCTCACCTCTTTTGGCAAATGGACCCCCCATCCACCCTTTGGTGGTTCCGGCACGGTTGCTGCGCTCGCGCGCATTACCGTGTCGCGAGATGAACATTGTCTAAAAGGTGTGTCACCAACATGAAAAGTTTGGAAAGCTGTGTGCTAGAGGGTAGTCGTGGTGAGTCTAGCATATTTTCATACTTATCATCTGTGGTGAGGGCCCTTAATGAAGAAATCACCAATGTAGAGGGGGAGTTGGACCTAAATGCTTCAACTGCCCCTAATAATTAGAAAGGTGTTCCCTTCATTTCTGTCACACTAGCCCTAAATTGACTGCCCCGCCCCAGCAGGGGCGATAGACCTAGCAAAGAAGAAGGGCTCATCCAAGGGAAATAACCTTATATTTGTCCGGCTTAGGTTCATCGTGGCAATGTTTTTCAGGGCCCCCTGAATGAGGAAATACCCTGGGACCCTGTGACTCCAGCGCAAAAATAAGGAAGCAAAGAAAGATGGCAAGCCCGACAGTGACATCTAAGTGGGAGAAAAGTATTGATGCGGCGGTTTGTGATATGGAGAAAAGTGTATCTAGTCTTTTCAAGAATAAATTGTTTTCTAGAATTGAACTGTTAGTTAAAGGATCATTAAAGGTCTGTGGCAAGCATCTTGGACATATTGAACAAGTTCTCTCCGAACTATCCATCAAGATCAACTTGAACATCTACGACGAGCCCCTGCTTGTTAGAATATCCTCTTGCATGGAGCACTGACTACACTAAATACCTGGGTGTTATACTCCATAGGCAGAAAGATACTGTCATCTTATTGAACTACAGGCCAGCTGGCAATAAACCTACACAAGTGGAGACTTGGATTAAGCAACCAATATCTATGGCTGCCCGCATTGAGATCATTAAGATGAAAGTGCTGCCTTAACTTCTCCATTTGTTTACCAAAATCCCCATTCCATTGACCAATTGTTTTTTTGCCATGCTTAGGAGTCTTTTGATCCAGCTGAAATGGGCTGGCAGTAAACCTCGGATAAAATAGGAGGTATTGACTCTGCCTTATGACAGGGGCAAGTTCGGGGTGCCGGATCTTAAGCTTTACTTGGTCATACAATGCCAGTTTGCAAGACATTTGTAACACGTGGATGCTCACCTTCCATACCTTCGGGCAGAGAGGTACCAGGTCGTGGACCCTCCTTTTCCCTCCCGCCTTCCCGCGGGGCTGCCTCTTAATCCTGCCGATATTCAGACACTCTCCACCACATGTTGGGCTTGGAAAAAGCTACGTTGTGAGTTGGGGCAAAAGACTGCTTTATACTCCATCCTTCACCCTGACGTGTAACCCATGGTGTTAGAAATGGGGGGTCTCTAGTTGGCAATGGTTTACACCTTTATCCTAATAGGGACCCTTCTTTTTAGTCCGGATAAGGGGGATACACTACTGAAATAAACCCTGCTCACCCCCTTGGTAGCTTGGCACGAGCAGTCAGGCTTATCTCAGATGCAATGTGTGAAGCATTTGCACATAACATACAGAAATACAGTGAAAACACTACAAAAGGACACCACACCTGTTTTAGAAAAATAACCAAAATTTATCTGTGCAAACAAGACAAAAACGCTACAAGAACAACGTACAGTAATCAAAAATATGCACTTTGCAACAATGACTTTAAAATGCAGTTCCTGGAAGCCTGTAGTTCTGTCGGTGCTACCGGGGTGCTATAAACAACAGAATCCAACAGTTCTGGCCGACCCCATCTGTGCAGACCAGCATCAGTATCAACAGACTCGAAAACAGTACCTCTGGTTCTGGCCGATCGTGTCGGTGTGGGGGGTCATGGCAACCATCGCAGTTGTGATGTGAAGCGTTGCGGTGCAGCATGAGGTGCCCTCAAATTGCGGTGCTGGCAGCTGCTCGGTGATGGTCATTCATCAGTGTCGGTGAGACCAGGGCTGCAGTGCAAAGTGGTGTGGGGCTCTTTGCGGTACTGACAGGCCACAGGGCAAGTGGCAGTGCCGCTTTGATGGGAACTGGCATCGGTTGGCCCAGACTGTGGTGTGGGACAGGGCGGTCGGTGCATTGTGTGACTCATGAACCATGCCCCCAAACCATGTTAATGTTATGTTATTTTAACCGGGGTTTTGTAGAGCGCTCAGCTACTCAAGCAGAGTGTCCCGGCGCTTTCAGACCCAACAAGGCACAAAACCGGGAACCAGATGGACTTTATTGACAAAACAGCCAGGTTTTGAGCTCTTTTCTAAAAGACAGCAGGTTGTCGATCTTCCTTAGTGACAGTGGCAAAGCATTCCAAGCCTTGGGCGCAAGGTATCTAAAGGAGCGACCTCCAGTGCGAGCACGCCTGATAATCGGGATCGTGGCCAGCGACAGTGAAGCTGAGCGCAAGGCTCTGGCCGGATGGTGAAAACTGATCCTATGCCTTAAATAGCGGGCACCCTTGCCATGCAAGGCCTTGAACGCAATTGTAAGGGTCTTAAAAACGATGCGTTTTCGAATGGGCAGCCAGTGAAGAGATTTCAGAAGCCCCGCGGCGTGGGATCTCCGGTTAAGACCGAAGATTGCCCGCGCTGCAGAGTTCTGCACCACCTGCAAGCGAGACAGAAGATAGTCAGGGAGGCCAAGAAATAGCACATTCGTATAATCCAACCTGGATCCAATCAAGGCTTGCACAATCGTCCTCCTATGAGCAATAGATAGAAGTGGGAGGAATTTTCTCATCATTTTTAAGAGGCCAAAGTACTGACCCACCAGGCTTAGAATCTGCGGTTTAGAAGTAAGACCATTGTCCATCTTCACTCCGAGATTCTTAGC
Organism: Lissotriton helveticus; assembly: GCF_964261635.1. Classification (NCBI taxonomy): domain Eukaryota; kingdom Metazoa; phylum Chordata; class Amphibia; order Caudata; family Salamandridae; genus Lissotriton; species Lissotriton helveticus. Next base: position 1,033,329,102 of record NC_136067.1, on the reverse strand, counting down.
AACTGCGGTATCTGTGGCAGGTGGAAACATGGCTGCCGGCCACCAGGACTTCCAGCCGGGATCAGGAGGACAACCAAAGAAAAGGACCTCTGATTTATCTGAGTTGCACTTCAATTGATTTAGTTGGAACCATGCAAAGACGGCATCGAGGCAACTTTTGATCCGCTCTCCATTGAAGTCCGTGTTCTTTCCACAGGTGAAGAGGAGCTGTGTGTCATCGGCATAAGAGACAATCTGGGCACCGCAAGACTCAGCCAGTGCCGCCAGAGGGGACATATAGATATTAAAGTGTGTGGGGCTCAGGATAGAACCCTGGGGAACTCCCACCTCCAAAGGCGGCACAACGGCTGAGTACGGAGGGGCCCAGACTGTCTGTTGGCGGCCCAAAAGGAAGGACTCGAACCATCTGAACACCGTCCCCTCTACCACGATCTCCGAGAGTCTTGCAAGGAGACGGTTATGGGGGACGGTGTCAAACGCCGCCGATAGATCTAACATTACCAGCAGTGCTTTACCCCCCTCGTCCAGGACCTCTTTGATGGCCTCCGATACCTCCAGCAAAGCCGCTTCCGTGCTATTATTTGCTCTAAATCCAGACTGGGTGTGATGGAGGACACCCTATGTCTCAACGAAGTCCGACAGAGCTGCCTGCACTTGTTTTTCCACGATCTTCGTCAGGACCGGGAGCAAAGAGATAGGCCGATAGTTGGCATGAAGGCTCGGGTCAAGCGTCGGCTTTTTCAAAAGAGGAAGAACCATCGCCTGTTTCCAAGCCAGCGGAACCACCCCCAACTCAAGTGAACAATTTAAAATAGGATTGATGATGGGGTTGATGGCAGGTGCAATTTTGGCTAAAAATTTAGCAGGGCAAGGGTCCAGCGGGGAGCCTGATTTCATTTTGGAAAGAAGTTCCAACGAGGTTTTGGGGCCAGGAGGAGGAAACTTAGACAGTGTGGGTCTCTCCGCAACAGAAGGAGAACAACGGGGACCGACATTGGCGACAGCCCCTAAAACAGCCGGCGAAAAGGTCGTCTGAATGCTACGGATCTTATTGGCAAAAAAATCGGCCAATTCCGAGACCCATGGATCAGAGAAAGAGCACTTGGTAGTAGTGGAGGCAGGTGATGTGAATTCCTTCACAATCATAAAAATATCTTTACTGGTGTTGGAAGCCTCATCAATCCTCCTGGCGAAGTAGGTTTTTTTTGCCAGGTATATTTCTTTGTGATAGTTCTTAACACCCTGCCTATAAGCTGCCTTTAGTGGCTCTTCGTACTTCAATCGCCAAGCTCTTTCGGCCTTCTTGCAGTGCCTCCGGCTAACGTTAACTGCTGGCATAAACCACGGTGCCGAGGCACAAGACGAATTCTTATGCCCCGATTGGGGAGGTGTTATATCCTCCAGGCAGTGCGTAAGCCATATCTGAAAAAGCTCTAGATCATCCTCTAGATTGCCCGAGGGCCCGCACGGGTGTGTCGTTAGGTACTGCGCCACCATATCAACCAACACCCGATGAAGAGCAGGGGGCTGGGATTGACGACCAGGGCCCCTAACAGTAGACCTGGATTTACCCAAAATGTCAAAATTCACCAGCATATGGTCGGACCACAGCACCGGTTTAGGTACGGCTGCTACAATCGGGACAGTTGAGAATATTTGATCCAGAGTGTGGGCTTTGTTGTGAGTGGGGGACGCAAGGTAAGGCAGTAGGCCCAAAGGCTTAGTTGTCTCAAGTAGCTTCATGGTATCAACTGCATCTGCCTGATCCATATGGATGTTGAAGTCGCCTAACAATAGGCAATGTTTGAACTTCACACTCAGGGAGGATATCACAGCATGCGGCTCCTCATGAAAGGACCCGATAGGACCAGGGGGTCTGTAGACCAGCAATCCAGCACAAGATTGAAAAGGTGCAAGAGTTAGGCAGAAGCCCAGAGCCTCTGCCCCGTGGGTTTCATCCGTCGGAACAATGAAGCACTCAAAGCGATTGTCTATCACCAAAGCTACCCCAAAGCTACCCCTCCACCTTTGCCAGCTCAACGATCTTTCCTAATTATAAAATAGTTAGGGGGAAGAGCATTGGCAATGTCTGGGCCGGAGCACTCGCCAAGCCAAGTCTCCGTCAAAAAGAGGCAAGTAGGTTTGAGATCTGATAAAAGACTAAAAAGATCCAAAGCATGCCTGCTCAAGGACCGAGTATTCAGCAGAGCGCATGTGAAATTACTTTCCGTAGATTTCCTGCCGAGCCTCAGAGCACGCTGATTCTCCCTATCCATAGGAGCTCTCTTAACTACGCCCTTATTTAATGTCCACCCACAGCTGGGACAATGAAAATTGCTCTTAAAGTAAGAGTTTCTGCCTACACAGCTGCCATTGATGTCTTCTCTTAAACTTAGAAGGTGTGCTGAGGAGTACCTAAGTACATTCCCCGGTGAATGTAACAGGGAAACACCAGGCCGTCCGCCATCGGCTGCCTCCAGGACGCTGACGGGCGCAGACGGGCTTTCCTTAGGCGCTCCTTCGGCGCAGGGTAGGCGCGGCCGCTGTTCGCGTCCGCTGCGTGGAGACATCCCCGTCTGGATTTATAGTGCCCGCCCGTGAGGCAGCAAGCCTAGTCCGCCGACTAGCAAGCCTGCCTCTCTCAAGATGGCCGCTGACTAGTGCACTGCCTCCCAGTCCCACAATGCCCCTCAGCTCCTAGTCGGCTAAGAGAGGGCAGCGAGGAAAAATGCAGCAGCTGGGTGGCAGGAAAGAGCGGCGCGGCAGTCAGGTAGGTGATAGACTGCCCCAAGGAAAGTTATTACAAGATCCCCGTATCAGTTAAAAAACAGCACAGTGAGAGATCTGCCGGCTTTCCGCCTCAGGAGAGAAATGATAGAACAAAGAGCGGTGCGGAACGAGGGCAAAGAAAACAATGCAATTTAAAAGCAGGAGGCAAGAGTAACAATGCGATGTCAATATTAAAAACTCTATTCAATCAATGTTAAAAACTCAGGAGTAGCGATGTAATAGCAGGTCACCATGGTACACCATGGTACAATCATGGGTGTTGAGGTCAGCGTGCAGAGACATCATCGGTGATACCAGGGCCCCCAAACCATGGTACAATCACGGGTGTTGAGGTCAGCGTGCAGAGACATCATCGGTGATACCAGGGCAGGCGAGTGAAGCGAGGCAGTGCAGAGTGCGGTGCCCACAGGTCACAGTGCAAACTGTGACTCGGTGATGGCAGCAGTCGTGGTCATCAGTGAGACCAGGGTTACGTTGTGGCGGTGCCTTCTGTGGTGCCTTCAGGACACGGAGCCAGCAGCAGTGTTAGTGACAGTGTTGGCTGCTTTCCCCCTCTGTGGCAACTGAAACCCACGATTCCAGGAGCGGTACCCAGAGGTAAGTGAAGTCTTTGATGTACCTGAGACTTCGTGAACAGTGGGCAAGCTCTATTTCAAGCCCTTGGAGATACTCATCAACAAGTGAAGAAGGTTCAGTCCAATCCTTTCACTGCCCAAGGCAGAAGCAGCAACTGCAGGCCAGGCCAGCATAGAAACTGCACAGTAAGAGGGAAGTTCTCTACCTGGTAGTTCTTGCAGATCTTCTTCTTGGCAGGTTCCTTGATCCAAGCTAGTTCTAAAGTTCTGGGGTCTGAGCCCCAATATTTATACTCAATTTCTCTTTGTTCTCTTGGACAGAGAGTGTCCGTGCTCAGTCCAAACAAGTTTGGTCCTCTCTGGCCCAGCTTCCTGGCAGGAGGTGGAGACAGCATTGTCCAAGAATATATTAATGTGGTTAGGTGGGATGGATGAGGCTAGATCGTAAAAAGATTTATGTTGATTGTGTTGTGATAAGTTTTAATAGTCCAGGTCTGACCTCTGTTATTTTCAGCCAAGGGATTGCAAAAAGCCAATTTTCCTACCTTTGCCCTGGTTTTACCCTTCTTATTCTTTTACAGTCCTGAAGTAATTGATAAGTCTTTAGTTTGATTCACATAAATCATAAAAGATGTTTACATTTAAAATATTAAACATTCCATTCCCATAGTAGTAAAAAGCTGACACAATAGAAAGGTAAATCCACAAGTTATTCCATCCCTATATACAAATATTATACATAAATAAATCTAAGACATAATAAAAACTGTCAATAAAATCCTGAGACAAAATACAGTGGATACCATAGGCTGATAGTGACTAAGTTAAAAATTTAAAGGACCAGGTAATAACAATAAAAAGACAGTTTAAGTCAGGCTCAACATATGAGCATTAATTGCCCACATCCAGTGTAAATATTTGGCAACCGCAATTACAATAGATTCCATACTATCCGTTTTCAGGATCCTAAGTGCTGCATTACCAGTAGTAATGCACTTAGACATGCAAATGGGTTTCAGCCATTTATGCCTCGGCTTTTTATACACTGGACAGATGAATAGAATATGCGCTATAGATTCAATCTGAGTCGGGCAAAATGGACATTTCGTACTAATCTTAGAGCACCATTTACCAGTAAATGAGTTAACTGGGACGGTACCCACCCTAAATTGGCGGTACCATTTCCTATCACTGAAGACCGTGATAAAATCCCAGTACCCTTCATAAATGGTAACATGTTTGGTCTCCAAAAAATCTCTTGTTAGGGAAGGCCTAGTTAAAGACACAAAACGTTTCATGGTAGCCATATTCCAATATATCTCCTTAAAATCCTTTCTAGAGGGAAAGACGTTGTCTACGGGATTTTGCCACAAGAGGTTGAGGCCCATCTCATTATAAGTAGCTTTAGCCTGCCTCAGCCATGGAATTTTACGCGCACTATCGGCATCCCTGACTTTGAGGAGACCCAGAGTGTACTGGGAGAGCTCGGGGGTTACCCAGAGCCTCCTCCAGTATGCCACTGGTCTGTAGCGTGCCATGTCCTCGAAGAAGTGACATCCTAAATCGTAATAAATGGGCAATAGCGGAGTGGATTGTGGGAGGCCAGTTATACCCCTCATAAATTTGTTTTGGGAACTCATCAATGACGCTAGGTTGCTGAAGCCCCATAATTCAGCCCCATACAGGACCGAAGCGCTAATTTTTGAGTTGTAAATTTTTAACACTGGGGCAATCGGCTTTGTGTGGGAAAGGCGCTGTTCCTTTATTGGGGCACCAGACAATTGTGCATGTTTGAGGACCAACTGGTCTATATAAGGTTTCCAATTTAGTTTACAACCTAGAGTAATACCCAAGTAGGTGAAGACTTGGGTCTGCTCTAGTGTGGCTTCATTCATGGCTATCCTCCCTCTTACAATCTTTTGTTTGTGTAGCACCATGAACTTAGTCTTGTCCACATTAATTGTAAGACCGTGGTCATGTAATCAAAAAACAAACTGACTGCCATCAAATAGCTAACTCCACCAAAACTGTGACAATGTACATTTGCATTCAATCTGAATGTAAACATCTGCAAAAATCCAAAATACATGTGTAACTCTGTTAACCTGCATCTCACCTTCCAGATTGCAGAGGGACAAACATCACCTGATAATGGGCACACCACACTTCACTTCAATGATGACAAAGAGGACAACCTGCACATATGTCAAGCCACCCTCCAAAGGATAATGGACAGCCTCTGCACCCCATCCCCAGGAGCAGGGCAGGCCAGCTGCCCGAGGTGAGCCAACCACCTCACCTGCACAGATCACACAGCAAGAAACACACACCACCAAGGTTATCTCTCAGCACTCCCTACCAATACATGGAGTTCCAACAATGTGTGTGGAGTTGCCAGCTGGAGTTGGCTGAAAAGCTGCAGGTGGGTCCCTATCGAACACCCCGTGCCCGCACCATTCTCTGCCACAGACCTTGGCTGACCACGCTGGGGTCATGTATCTACTGCAAGAACTGTCTGCTCAGACAGGCACCAGCGATCACAGCACAGAGTTGTCACAGATGCGGAGGCCAATGGAGACCATGGAGCAGATGCAGGCTGGAAGTATGTCTGCCACGGCTGGACTCCAGCAAGTAGTAATTGGGAACTTCAATGCCCTGCAGTGCTTCATCTTGCCATTGCTGCCATTGATCTGCTTCCAGATGACTGCAGTGGGAATCGACACACACAGTTCCGACCCCTGATGTGTCTGTGGCGCACAGTGATGCTGCCTCATCACCCTCGCAGTTTGTTGTGTCAGTGGCACACAGTGTTTCAGCCATCACCCTGCCACACACACCGGACACAGCGGACACAGAACCCTTATCAGGGAAGAAAGAAGGGGATTGGAAATACCGTGGGAGAAAGGAGGCAGTACCATTCATCACCACCATATGCTCTGTCCCTGCCTGGTGATGACCTATACATCATGCCCTGGGAAATACCTCCTACTGACCCCCGGAACACTCATTGACATGCACCCGGACCCCGACATGGACTGCAATTACATCACTGTTGGCCAAATACACACCAATCCTGCTGCAGACTACACCCTCCCACTTCCTAATCACTTCTTAATCCCCAAAGGACAGTGGTTTGCCCACCACTAGGCTTCTATGTGATGTGGGCTTGGATGGCCATGTACAGCTCCAGCTCTGTCAATCACCTGTATGTGAAATAAACATTCAGAATCACACAGATGTGTCATTACTATGTTCACTAACGTATGGTTGAATGGCTGGATGTAGGGACAATGATTACACATGGAGGTACACCATGGTAACTGACATCTATGTGTATCCCTGAGACACGTGGCAAATTGGATGACTGTGAAGGTGAGTACTAGTGGCCCCATTGCACATCAGCAACAATCTCACAAACCCCTAATGTAGGCACACGTCCATGTGTTGAATAGGGCTATGTGTAGGAGTGACCAAATCGGTAGCAGGTCAGGAGTGGTGCACTACTTCACATGTGACAACAGAACTTCAATACACATACCTACTTACACACATCTGTGTGGACACATTCTATTATGATGTATGACATTGCTCCACATGGTCAGAGGTTGGACGTCACGTCACGTCATGTCAGTGAACATGTCGGCCAGCACCTATCCTAAAACAATGTCTGGCTCACAGAGGTTGAGCTTGCAAAAGGGACCCACCCCCATTGCACGTGCATCAGTCGGTTCCTCCTTGTGTAGGGACGATGCTCATTGTGGCACATGAGTGGATAATCAAATCAACACACCTCACAGTTAGACACCAGTGGGGTGGCATAGACTTTATTGAGATGTGCCTGTCAGTGTGGACGAAGCACCAGCCACAACAGGCAGGGACATGCTTAAGTCACATACACACAGCATTGGTACATGTCGAGGTTCAGGGGATGGTGATGCAAAAATGTACAACAATCATCACGGATGGCAATGCTCCCAGACCTCCTTGCCTTGCTGGATGAGTCATGTGTTGTGTGGCGTCTGACCATTGCCCCGTGTCAGGGGACACGACTCACTGCCCATGGTATCTGCATAGTGCTCTGCCACCAGAGTGCGACGATTGTCTGCTCTGCTGACAGTGATCAGGTGAAAGGGTCTGACAGGTTCACATGTTGTGCTATATTGCCATGTGTGTGCTCTCCCCCCGTGGTGTGTCCGAATTGGCAACGTTGCCAAGCGATGCTGTGTTGCTCCGACCATGGACCTTCATCACCTTGCACGCACATGCATCCAGAGTCCAGACGATGGCAGACGTGTCATCTGTTGTGGTGGATCTGTGAGCAATCCTCACAATGCCACAAGTTGTTGGAACATGTACGGTGGGTAACAATCTGATGTGGCTGCAGGGACGTAGTTACTTGTCCATGAATGCCCTTGCTGCTCTATGTGCAATGTGTTCCAATAGCACATCGTTGTCGTGGGCAAGGAACACCAGGGGGAGCCAATCCATTAACTGGTCCAGGCAGGTGTGCTCAGCCCACGCCGTTTCACCAATCCGTAATACGGCCCAATAGAAGAGCGCCTCTATGAGGTCACTGCACACAAGGAATTGTGCAATCTCCCATGCACAACTGCCAATACATACGCAGTATGTCAAGGCATCCCATGCACGGCCGTCTCGGTTACACTCCTGTTCGTGTTGCAACAGGGGACGCACATTCAAGTCATAGTCCATTTCATCTACGGTTGTGTTGGATAGGCAGACATCCATGGGACACTCGAATGTGCATGTTCGGCAGTGTAACCAGGGCTGGACGCAGGTGATGTGGGCAATGTCGAAGCTGAGCCGGTAACTGATCCACAGCACTGGCAGTGGCACTGCGCCTAGTAAATGCAGCATACGTGAATGGTAGTGTTCCATGTGACGGGGGTTGTGCATGTGCCCGGCATGGCCTGCCATTGCCTTGGCACGTCTCGTGAAACCGGCACTCTTGTTGTGCAGAGGATATGCCACAGCTCTGGGCAATGATTTGAATGTGTGTGCAACGTTGGGCTAAATGGGTTGCTGTGTCCGTGTGTGTCATGGGCATCCCATGCGGGCGGTACCTCTGACAGGGGCTTCTGCGTGTGGGGTGTGGATGAGTCGGATAGTTTATTTGCTCTATGCGTGGTGTGGGAGTCGTCTACATCTGCCATGGCATCTCTCTCTCAGGGTGTTCCAGGTGTGTTCTGGACCAAAGTCAGAGGTGCAGGTGTCCTCCTGCCTTCTACATTGGGACAATGGAGCTTTCATCCCAGATGTTTGCCTGTCTTCTACTTGCATTTGCGGAATGTGATGTGGCTTTGGCACTGAGATTGGGACACAGCCTTGGGCTCATGGTGTACGGATAGGGATGCACACACACATGTTGGCATGAGGAGCCAGGTGCCGTGCGAGGCCTTGCACTGCTTGTGCAATTTCACTCCATCTCTCTCCCTCTCTCCCTCTCTTTCCTTTATTGGGCGCATGGCACACCTTCTTCTCATGGGTTTAGTGAGCCAGGCTGTGTCCTACCGATTGTCCAGTGAGGACCCGCTAGGTCTCATCCGAAGGGTTGTTTTGGCATTTGTTTGTATGGTGTTTTATATTGGTGATTGCATTGCTGTGTGACTGAATCTCCATTTTCTGGCCACGCGTGTATGTTGATGTTCCTGATTGTGCGACATCAGGCAGGATATTTGCTTTGGGATTCGTGATGTTGGTGTGCAGTTTCTTGGTCCAGGGTTGGGGGTGGGCCGGGGGGGGTTTTGCGGGCCTGGCTGTGGTGTCGGTGGGTATTGTGGCCCTCTTGGAAGTCCGTGCTACATGTTCAGTTGCTCCATGGCATCAGTTTGTCTTCAGGTGTGGCTGTGGGCTGTGCTCCCTTTTGTGGTGCAGGCTGTAGTCCAACTTTGCACCAGGTCAGAGCAGGTGTAAAATTCCTGCTGCCAACGCACCTACACGCCTGTTTTGTGTTCTTATCGCCGATCTGTCTGGTTGTTGTGAATGTTGAGGTGTGGTGATGTCGTGGGCTTTGGCACGGGAATGCTTACTCTGCATCTCATTAGTGATAGTTGCGGGGGTCCTCTGTGGCGATGTTTTTTGTGGCTGCTATTACAGTTAAACTGGTGATATGGGCTATTAGCACCAGCTTGTGAATGGTGGGGTAAATTTATCAAGACTTTGGCTGCGATAAAGTGCCGTTAATTCGGCAATAGCTCCTTGTGAATATGCCCCTTGGTGTTAGTTCTGATTGTTGGGCCAGTCAGAGACATTAAACGTAATGTTGTCCTGATTTTTAGCAAAGTTTTTCAAAACTTGGTAATTCCCTCTAATCTCCTTTGCCCAGAAAGTATTCTTGTCAAGGTTTTACCCCTGCCTATAGTCCTCCCATTCTCCAGATTGAGGGGATATCTGGCATGTATGGCTTTCTATGAGTTTGGAGTGCCCATAGGCGATAACGTGGGTGTAGAGCATTTGGGAAATTTGGATATTTGAAACCAAAATGGAAATTTAGGATACCTGTCTTTTGGTCACAAGTATGACTCATGAGCAATATTGAAATATATCACTAATATATATATTTAACATCTAAGCATCCTAAGGATTCTATTGTTTGATGCTGGACTTCCCTGGCCCTGTGTGGAAGGATAGTAGAAGACACTGATTATTTGTCATATATTTTTTTCAAAACATGGCAATTCACTCTTGTTATCTGTTCTAAAGCTTGACCCCAATATGTGTTGCTCCTATTATCCTGATTGTTTAGTATCAGACATGTATGTGTTTTCTGTGGATTTAGGCGATATGCTGGGTCCTCGGACCAACCGACTGACCTCTGGTCGGCGGTCCCGACTGCCTCATGAGGATGCAACTGAACATTGTTCAGTCGCATTCCTTCATTCCCCTATGGAAGCATCCATTACGGCCATAAAACTGCCATAATACATGCTCGCTCAAGGTGCCTGCCTGGGGTGCAGGGATCAACAGCCCCCAACAGGAATCCACAAGCACAAGGGGACCCTGCTGGGGGCCCCCAAGCGTCCTTTCCAACATGGTTTCCATGTCAGATAGGCTGGCATGGAAACCATGCTGGAAAGCATGCATCATATTAAAGGCCCGCCCTCGAGATTACTGGCCAGCTTCCAACTGGAGCCCATTGGTAGCCAACTGGAATGACCAGCCAGTTTACTTTCCAATCGTCTAGATCATAATTAGGCAGTCGGAAAGTAAACCGGGCGGCCCATTACGATTCAGCCCTTAAGGCTCCGACCGTCATTCGGAGCCTTTACAGGCTGCATCGTAATCGTCATCTAAATCCCAGATCTCACCTACCCTGATTGACTGGCTGGCAGATAGTACTAAATATGATAATTTTGAGCATTCTATGTTCCAAAGAAGGTTAGTATATCGAGTCTCCCTCATGCAGGAACATGTCTTGACTTCACTTCCAACGTTAATCTCAAAAAGTCTTGTAAGTGTTTGGGTACCAGATATATATCTTCGTAGCTGGGCTATACCGCCTATTAAAGTCTTGCTCTCTTGTTAAATGCCCTCGCGTTCGTCTCGGGCCTTAACGCTGGAGCGGTTCTTTAATAGCCGTTATAGCCCGCTATGGCAGGCTATAAAGCTATATTGAATTTTCCTACATTTTGGCCTTCATTTCTCAATGTCCATAAAAACATTTTTTCAAAACAAATAATTACCTGGTATTATGAATAGTACAGAATACTGAGTTTTTCAAATGATGCCCTATCCCTAAACTCTGATTCTTGAGGATATTTGAAGCGTTCACCTCCAAAGTGTGTTCATTACAGTTTGCGTTAATAGTAAAATAAAAACATAGTAAACCACAGGTGGATTGTGAGCTCTGGGGTTTGTGGAGTTTTAAACAAACTAGAAACACCATACATATCTGCAACACCCAATGATGTGCCCCTGTAAAGTTGCTTTGAAGTCACCCACCGCTACAAAGGCACATTTTGGTATAAGTACTAGAGCTTCGACCCTACCAAGCAGTACACTACTTGACCTGTGAAGAACTCTGCCAGGAGTAAGGATTGCTGTGCTACAAGGATTGGCACTCTGCTTGACTGACTGTTCTAAGGAACTGTTTCACTGCTGTGCTGATCTGCCTTACTGCCTGCTGATCTCTGCTCTGGTGAGGACAAGGACTAGTCCTATTTTACTTGAATCCAGAGTGACTCAACAGTGACTCAATCAATCAATCAATCAAAGTACTTGTAAAGCGCACTACTTACCCATGAGGGTCTCAAGGCGCTGAGGGAGGGGGGTGCCCCTTCTGCTCGAAGAGCCAGGTCTTGAGGAGTCTTCTAAAGGTGAGGAGGTCTTGGGTCTGCCGTAGGTGGGTCGGGAAGGTGTTTCACGTCTTGGCGGCGAAGTAGGCGAAAGATCTGCTGCCAAAGGTCGTTCATTGGATGCAGGGGACAGCGGCGAGGGTGAGGCTGGCGGAGCGGAGCTGGCGGGTGGGGGTGTAGAAGCTGAGTCTGCTGTTCAGGTAGGCTGGTCCGGCATTGTGGAGTGCTTTGTGTGCGTGGTGAGGATCTTGAAGGTGATCCTCTTGTCAATAGGGAGCTAGTGTAGGTCTCTCAGGTGGGGGGTGATGTGGCTGTGGTGGGGGATGTTGAGGGTCAGTCGGGCGGAGGCGTTTTGGATGCGTTGTAGTCGACGCAGGTGTTTGGCTGGGATTCCTGCATAGAGTGCATTGCTGTAGTCCAGCCTGCTGCTTACGAGGGGCTATGCCACTGTTCTTCTTGTTTTGGTCGGGATCCACTTGTGGATCCTGCGGATCATGCGGAGGGTGTTGTAGCAGGAGGAGGAGACGGCGCTGACCTGCTTCGACATGGAGAGGGAGGAGTCGAGGACAAATCCTAGGTTGCGTGCGTGGTCGGTGGGTGTCGGTGCTGTTCTCAGCGTGGTCGGCCACCAGGAGTTGTTCCAGGCTGAGGGGGTGGGTCAGAGGATAAGGACCTCCGTCTTTTCCGAGTTTAGCTTCAGACGGCTGCTCCTCATCTAGTCGGTGACGGCCTTCATTCTCTCGTGGAGGTTGGTTTTGGCGGTGTGCGGGTCCTTGGTGAGGGAGAGGATGAGCTGGGCGTCGTCGGCATAGGTCGTGTTGGCGGGCCATTTGTGCGAGGGGGGCCATGTAGACGTTGAACAGCATTGGGCTAAGGGATGGTGGCTTCGGATCGGAAGGGTGGGTGGCGGATGCTCTGGGTTCTACCAGAGAGGAGGGACGCGGTCCAGTCGAGGGCCTTCTCTTGGATTCCGGTTTCTTGGAGGCGTGTCTTTAGAGTGCTGTGGCAGACCATGTCGAAGGTGACTGGCAGGTCCAGGGGGATGAGGGCTGATGTTTCGCCGTTGTCAAGTTGGCAACTGATGTCGTCTGTTGCGGCAATGAGGGCTGTCTCGGTGCTGTGTATTTTATCCTTACAGCAGTTCAGAATGTACAACAATTACTAAACATATCATAACACATGCAAAAAACAGGAAAAATTGAAAAAGAATAAGAAATGAAAAATTTGGCCCGTATAAGAAACAATTATAGAAAAAATATATGTATCATTATAGAAAAAATATACAAAATGTATTCAGAATAAAATGTTACATAAAGCTCAGACATATTGCCGGTACAAAAAACAATTACAATACATATAAAACCAGACAGGTGGCATACACACAGAGGTTACATGAACACAAGAGTTCTAGATCCATACAAGAACTCCTATAAACAAAACAATGTGTTCTCCTTAAGTTGTGGCCACACTAGCGTCGACGGCGTTTCGACCGTTGTCATTAATACATTGTCATCCTCAGGACAATAAGTTAACTGAGCTTTTCACCAACCAATCTATAATACACAAAATAATTTATTCAGGAACGGACCAAGAAGAATTTGTACTTATTATTAACGCAATAATTCACTAGAAAGAAAAGGAAAATGTGCCCAAATACTGCAGAAAGAATAAGAGTCTACCTCACCTAACTCACAGTTAATGGGATTATTGTGCAAATTGTATACGTCATAGAGCAGAAAAGAGGAAATCGTGTACCCCATAAGAAAAAGAAAGAAAAGAGATATGCCACAAAGGTCAAAGCTACAAAAGTGACTGTCAGTTTACACGATAAACATCACTTACTTCCGCGCTGTAGAATCGCGGACGAGCACAGCCAAATAAGTGCTTGTATCAGTAAGATTCTAAAATTAAGATAAAGAATAAAAAACTTATAACTACCCTATTCCTAATCCATTACAAGATAGAAGGGTCAAAAATCCAAATGCAAATACTTACAAAATAGTATAATACTCGGGAGCCCGTTTAAAACTCCACTCACTTCATAATGGCTCTTCCGTAACTGTAAACAATGTTTAAAACAGTCTCAGGAACCGAGATGTGAGCCAAAGGTGCCAATAATATGTGGCAGTACACAATTTCCTCTTTTCTGCTCTATGACGTGTACAATTTGCACAATAATCCCATTAACTGTGGGTTCGGTGAGGTAGTCTCTTCCTGTCTGTAGTATTTGGGCACATTTTCCTTTTCTTTCTAGTGAATTATTGCATTAATAATATGTACAAATTCTTCTTGGTCCATTCCTTAATAAATAATTTTGTGTATTATAGATTGGTTGGTGAAAAGCTCAGTTAACTTATTGTCCTGAGGATGACCATGTATTAATGACAACGATCGAAACGCCGTTGACGCTATTGTGGCCACAACTTAAGGAGGACATATTGTTTTGTTTATAGGAGTTCTTGTATGGATCTAGAACTATTGTGTTCATCTAACCTCTGTGTGTATGCCACCTGTCTGGTTTTATATGTATTGTAATTGTTTTTTGTACCGGCAATATGTTTGAGCTTTATGTAACATTTTAATCTCAATAAATTTTGCATATTTTTTCTATAATTATACATATATTTTTTCTATAATTGTTTCTTATACGGGCCAAATTTTTCATTTCTTATTCTTTTTCAATTTTCCTGTTTTATGCATGTGTTATGATATGTTTAGTAATTCTTGTACATTCTGAACCGCTGAAAGGATAAAATACTGATAGCCCCTGGTTCAGGTGGTTAGGGCTGCCCCTGTGGTGGTTGATGGTCTCGGTGCTGTGGTTTCGTCTGAATGCGGACTGGGAAGGGTCTAAGATGTTGTTATCTTCGAGGTGGCAGGCCAGTTGTATGTTGACTATTTTTTCGATGACCTTTGCTGGGAACAGGAGTAGGGAGATGGGCCGGAAATTCTTGAGGTCCTTGGGGTTCGCCTTGGGCATCTTGAGGAGGGCGCTGATTTTGGCATGTCTCCAGCTTTCCGAGAATCTCGCTGTTTCGAAGGAGGTGTTGATGACCTTTTGTATTTGGGGTGCGATGGCTGCGTCTGCTTTGATGAATACGTGGTGTGGGCATGGGTCTGATGGAGATCCTGAGTGGATGGAGTTCATGACCTTGCGTGTCTCGTCGTCGTTGACATTGGCCCAGGAGGTTAGGCGGATGGTGTGGGTGGTGTTCGCAGGGGGGGTGGGTTCTGGCAGAGTCGGGGCGGTCGTGGTGTTGAAGCTGTCGTTGATGTCAGTGATCTTGCGGTGGAAGAAGGTGGCCAGTGAGTCACACAGTTCTTGTGAGGGCGGGATGTCATTGGTTTTGGCCCTGCGTTTGGAGAGTTCCTTCACGATGCTGAAGAGCTCTTTGCTGTGGTTCTCCAGGCAGTCTTTGAAGGAAGATATCTTGGCTAATCTGATGAGGTGGTGATGTCTGGGGGTGGCGTCCTTGTGGGCTGCGTGGCTGTCCGGTGTGCTTTCGTGGAGCCATTTCTTCTCCAGGTTCCAGCATGCGCATTTGGAGGTCTGGAGCTCGTCGGTGAACCAGGTGACTTTCTTGCGGGTGTGACTGTTGGAGGGTTTCTTGAGCGGAGCGGGGGTGTTGGCGCAGTTGTTGATCCACTGTCTGAGGTTGCGGGCAGCGACGTCTGTGTCGGTGGGGTCGGTGGGTGGGTTCTGAGCAAGGGTGATGGTCAGCTGGTCTTCGGTGACTTTGCTCCAGCAGTGGCGGGGGCAGCAGTTGGGTGCGGTGGTTCATGGTTGCTTTCTTGAAGGTGAAATGGATGCAGCGGTGGTCAGTCCAGTGGAGCTCGGTGGTGTGGTGGTAGGGGATGTATGACGTTTCAACGCAGGCTATTACAACGCCTGCCTTTACAACACGGTTTTTACATCGCAAACCTTTACAACGCATAGCGCTTAGAGGTGCTGGATAGTGGTAAGTATAATTTTCTATTCCAACTCCAGTCCCCGTGGACACTAGGGAAGGTGTTGGATAGAAAATTAAACTTATTCCCTATCCTAGAGCGCCCCCCAGCGCAATGCGTTGTAATGGTTTGCGTTGTAATGACCGTGTTGTAATGGTAGTGCGTTGTAATAGTTTCATTGTAAAGGTTGTTCACCGGTGGTAGGCGATGTGGGTGCTTGTGGAGAAGATGGGGTCCAGTGTGTGTCCGGCGGCGGGGGTGGGTGCAGTGGCGAGTTGTCTGAGGCCGAGGTTGTCGAGGTTGTTGATCAGGGTGGCAGAGTTGGCATCGTTGTTGTTCTCAAGGTGGAAGTTCAGGTCCCCGAGGAGGATGTAGTCCGTGGAGGACAGTGCGTGGGTGCTGGCGAAGTCGGCTTGTTGGCTTGCCTCCTGTTTTCTGAAATGTCAAAGTCATAAAAGACTTCATGCAACTATGCTAGTGATGCTGGACTCTGCCATCTGTGAGTCCTGCAATTGGCTGAGGAACCCCCTCCATTTCTGGGCCTCAGAAGTGGGTTCTGCAGCTATTTTGCTACAAAACCGACGCATCGTCACCACAGCGCTTCCCTGAGGTCCCAAATGTGAGGTTCAACTTTGATGCATCGACCCAACTGCGTGAATCAGAACAGATGTATCGTACTCTCAATGATGAAACTTTGCTCCATCCAAGGTACTTTGTCATCTGGACCTGTCTGAGTCCTGTAGCCAGCCTACCCTCCATCGCGATAGGGCTGAACTTTCGATTTATCATGGTCTAGCACGACCTCAAGAAACCACTTAGCGCTATTGACTTCTAAGCTCTATTTTTTGTATATTCTGTCAAAATTCATAACTCCAGTTCTACTTATTGGATTTTTTGTCGTTTCGGTCTTGATTTACTAAGATAAATATTCTCTAGTTCTCTAAACATGTGTGGCGTATTTTCATGATGTTTTTATTGTGTTGTGTGTTGCACAAATACTTTAAACTTTGCCTCTTTAGATAAGCCTGGCTGCTCTGTCTCAAACTACCAGAGGGTGAGCACAGGTTATCATTTAGTATGCATCTAGCTTACCCTGACTACAGCGGTGGTTCCTACTTGGACAGGGTGCATACCTCTGTCAATCAGAAACCCTGCAACATGGCGCCCAACGGTTTCGGTGGTCTTATATCATGACACTCGAGTAGTTTATCATTCATGCCTTAACCCCTTCACATCCGTTTCCGGAAAACGGGGTGTTGGTGAAACCTACCTATTTTTTGAAATAGGTCTTTATTCAAGCTTGATTCTTACTTAAACGGTTTCTTTGAATTACTACCCAGTTGTGCTACAAAGTATTCTTTGTGTTTTCTTGTTTCCAATTCTGTGATGGCGGCAGCGGTGGCTATTGCGCAGCATAGTCGCGTAGCGATACGCAACCATCTTCAGACGTACCAGGTCCCAGTAGATGGGATGGCTGTGATTTTCGTGGTGAGTGCGGATCCGGCGTTTCCTTACGAGTTGTTTTACTCTTGGGTTACGTTTCCGGCTGTGGACGCTAATTCTGGTTTGTACCACTCCTACACCGCCTCGGATGTCCCGGCTGAATATACGCCATACAGGGCATTGGAAATACCTATTGATCATTGGCAGCATCGAGTTTGGTTTGATGGCGCCCTCCCCCACTCTTTGTCCCGTGCGAGGTTAGGTCCACTCTCTATTCCAGGTACTAATTGGCCTGCGTTGGGTGGCTTTACCCCGCACCCGAATCACGGGGCTTGTACCCTGGCAGAAATTCGCCGGCTACATGTAGTTTCCATTTCCGTGATTCGTGCATTAGTGCAATACATCGGTCGACATCTTCCTGGTGGTCCCCAGGGGGGTGCGGCCGCTCCCTTGGAACGAGGCGGAATGCGTCTCAATCCGGTGATGGTAAATTCGGTTTTTGGTGCGCGTCCTGTTGACAACGATGACTTCCCATTCTGGCTAGCAGAGAAGTTTGATCAACTGGAAGCGGTTTTTCCGAATTCCACTCCTGCTGATAAACATAGAATGTTGACGATTACTCTCCCGAAGGATATTACTCCTGAACTTGCTGACTGTGACAGCTGGGGAAAAACATTTGCGGCAGTTTATACAAGGTGCTTCGGCACCCCGTCTATGACTGCCCTGCCTGAAATCGTTCGACGTGTTCAGAATGATCACGGTCCAGAGGCAGCGGTTGAATTGGGTATGCGCCTGTGTGGTTCTTTTGAGATTGTAAGTGATCTCATTCTCTCCAATGTTAAAGGAGATGCAGTTAACTTTCAGGTGTCGAATGCTTTGGCTGCTCTGCCCGATGCCGACAAACCCCGCCAGTTAGCAAAGATTGTGGTGGCCGCTTATAAAACGATTGGCCGCACCAGTAGAGGTGTGAAATATTTTCCAGTGAAGGAGAAAAAACAACCACAGGGGCAGTCTGCAGTGACAGATGCCCAGCCAAAGTCAAAGAAACAAAATTGGCCTAAAAAACAGACACAGGGGAAGCAGACAATGCAGACTCAGGGTTCTTTTCCTGCAATAGAAGCTCCTGCACCATCCGACAAAGTTTATGATTTGCGCGACCGCGCGATGATTAAATCACCTGATCGTTTTCAGGTTTCTGATCAACGCTCTCCTCGTTCCTTTCAGGACGCATCGGCCCAGAAAACCGGTGGAGGAGGAGGGGGTGGACGTGGACGTGGTGGCCAACAAGGACGTGGTCAGTCCCGCCAGACGGACGGCGCAGTGAAGCAGGAGGATTCTACGCCTAGGCGTCCGCAGTTTGCGAAAAAGAAAGTCGCAGCCTTAACAGCGCATCGATATGCCACAGATAGTGAGAACGCGGCTTCGGAATCTGACGTGGGCTCTGACCTTGCTGGACAGCGCGGCGGAGATAACAATAGTCAGAGAGGCGCTGCGTCCACTACTGAGGGTGACAGCGACTGATGTCTACGTTGTGATAGAAACAGCGGATACAAGACTTGCTCCCCCTGAAAGACTATATGAAATCGTCCTGTTAATTGAAGGTGACATACAGCGTACCGTTAAAGGTGTATTTTGGGAGAATCTGTCTTCCACATATGATATTTTACTTTCGGAGGCTGACTGGCCCCCACCTTTTGTGCTCGCGGCGCCGCGAGGGGAGGAGGTAATCCTACCCAGTTTCGCGAACACTGTCTCGAAGGAGCATGCGCAGCATTTTGCAGAAGAGTGGGCTCGGGCTCTCGCGCCGGCTCTGTACCGTAACCAATGTGGTTGGGATAAATTGTCGCCTTGCCACGAAATTCCGTTGCGGTCTCAGCCGCAGCCTCAACCTCAATATCCCATTCGACGTGAAGCAAAATCTTCCGTCGCAGTAATCCTTGAACAATTGGAATATCAGGGAGTTATTGAAACGTGTGTGTCACCGATGAATAATCCCCTTTTTACTGTGAATAAACCTGACGGATCATATCGTTTGGTTTTGGATTACCGGCATTTGAACTCGCATTGCCGTAACTGTGCAGTACAGAATACCCACGGCTCTGCCCTAGTGGATAGTCTCGTGCGTAAGCGTTTCAAGACAACGCTTGACATATCCAATGGTTTTTATGCCCACAGATTGGACAGCTTTAGCTCCCAATGGACCAGTTTTACAAGCGCTGGAGTCCAAAAGCAATTCCGGCGTCTTCCAATGGGCTACAAGAATAGTCCTGGTGTATTTACCGCTCGAATTGTCTCTATTCTGGAGGCACTCGACCCTGATGCTTTCTCGTATGTGGATGATATATATCTCACAGACGACGATATTTGGGAGCATCTGTGTCGTGTGAATTCTCTTGTTTGCAACTTCGCAGACATGGGTTACAAATTCAACTTTGCAAAATCGCACATTGCTGAACATACAGTGTTGTTTTTGGGCTATGAGCTCAACAATGAAGGTAGAGGTTTGGCTCCTCACTTCTTGGAGAAGTGCGCACAATTGCGCGCACCAACAACACTGAAGAAATTACAATCCTTACTGGGCTTTTTGAATTTCGGCAGAACTTACATTCCGGAATATGCCCAACGTGTCAAGCCTCTGTATGCTTTGATACAACCAACTTTCTCAAAATCATGCTGGCTGCCTGAGCATTCAGCCATTTTGCAATCGTTGCAGGCTGATCTGCTCGCTTCTAAATATTTACTGACTCGTGATAACCACACCAACCTGGTAATAAGAATAATTCCTGGGACGGTGGGTTTCACCTACCTCACTTTTAATGAAGGTGACACAGTACCTATTGCTTACAAGTCACACTTGTACACCTCGGCTGAGATGCGGTTTCCCACCATAGAAAAGGTTTTAACTGCTGTACAGATGGCAATTCTAAAAGAACGTGCTCTGTCACAGGGGAAACGCATGCTAGTGGTAACACCCTGTCCTCATTTGGAGGCAGTCACGAAAGCCAGTGTACCAAATTCAAAGGCTTTGCACCCTCGGTGGATTGAGTGGGCTGCGTCATTGTCATCCGCAGATGTCATGTTTATTTTTGACGCCTCCTTACGGTCACAGGAGTACTTGCAGTATGAATTCGTTCATCCTGCTCCTCTGTCGATGCGACCTTTGGAGGACTTCCATTGCATCATTTACACTGATGGGTCGGCGCAGGTTGCGCATGGCTCTAAACATGCCTACGTTTCCGCATGCGCCATTGTGGTCGGTGCTATGTTGAATGACGAGTTCATTTCCAGGGAGGTACACACGTTGCCCCTGGGCGATTGCACTGCACAATTAGCAGAGCTTCGTGCTCTATTACTAGCTTTGGAGTACGCAGATCAAAGTGTTACTACTCTAATTGTAAGTGATTCTTACTACTGTGTCCAGTCTTACAATGAAAACTTGTTCTTTTGGATTCAAAATGACTTTCGTGATTCCAAGGGTAGCACAATAAAACATAAAATGATCTGGGTTCGAGTGGCAGAGCTTAAGGCTATGTTGCCACTCGTTTATGTGATTAATACTCTCGGTCATCAGCGCGTGGGAGTACACGCTCTTGGCAACTCGCTTGCTGATGAAGCGGCGAAATCAGCAGTATCTACATACTTAGTTGCAGCGGTTACTAGGTCTAAAACCAAGATTGATAGCGACATCTTGGCAGCGGTTGCTGCCTCTGAGAAGGGAAGTAAACATCCTTCGGGATTCCCTTCGAAGTATAAATACCACTTAAGTCCCGAAAAGGTTCCTTTTGTGACAATTCCTGATGTTGGGGAACGGCTGATTCCCAACTCGGATCGCAGAACAGACTTGATTACAGCGGCTCATGAAGGTGTGGCGTCTGCGCATGCGGGCGTCTCAGCCACTGTAACGCAACTACAACAACGTTTCTGGTGGCGGGGACTGTACAAACAGACGCGTGATTATGTCCTTCTTTGTGACATATGCCAGCAGATTAAACCTTCAACTGCTACGCGTCCGCCTCAGACTCAGTTGTACATTTCTAATAAACCACTAGGCTGTGTTTATTTAGATCACTGCGGTCCTTTTTCATCTGATACTGCGTATAAATACATCTTAGTAGCAGTTGACTCATGCACACGCTTTGTGTGGTTATGGCCACATCGCAGCGCTGATTCCCGGACTGTCATCAGAGATTTGCGTATCTTTATAGGGATTTTTGCCTGTGGTACCTTCCATTCGGATCAGGGTCCGGCTTTCGCCTCTAAGGCGTATAAGGATGCCATGACTTCGATGGGGGTCCAAGTCAAGTTTTCGTCACCCTACAGACCAGAGGGTAATAGTGTAGTTGAACGAATGAACGGTGATTTAAAGCAATCTTTGACAGCCCGAGTTATAGGCACTGGCAGAAACTGGCTGGCCCACCTCTATGGCGTGCAGCGTGCTCTTAATAATCTCCCTAGAAGGTCTCTGGGTGGGCGGACCCCATACGAAATGCTCTTTGGCATCAAGATGTTCGTCCCTGACCTTGACGGTCTAGACTCGGTGGTTCGCGCCACTTCCTTTGACGCAGATGAACATTGCAATATTTTACAGAATATACAAAAGACGAGATACACTCTTGCTAAGGAACATTTGCCCTCCACATCGGATGATGCGTTGCAGATCCCGGTAGTTGGCTGGCTACCCCAAGTTGGAGAACTGGTTCGAGAGAAGATCGACAACAAGAAAGAGTTTGGTCCCTCCTATCGAGCTCCAGTCCCAGTGCTTGGAGTGAAGGGCACAAGAACAGTCATTCTACCACCACTTCCAGGTCGTAAGGAAAACAGGTTTATTTCTATTGACAATGTCAAGATACACAGAGTGGCCGATTCTTCTTAGCATGACACCGGCTGTTTCCTGTCCTTCCATTGTGAGAAATTCAATTATGCCCACTGCTTCTAATAATGAACCTGAGGTGGCCATCGAATAACCTGCTATTTCCAGTCCATTATTGAATAACTTACCAGGAACTAACCTTGATGAGACAGACTATACATACCCCACTGATTTGTCCATGCCTGACCTGCAAGCTCGTTTAGCCACGGAATCGAGATTTTCATTTGACTCTGCTTCCCTTGCCTCGAAAAAACCCTCTAAAATTGCAGTATATGCCAGCCTGTTTAAAAAACATTTTTTGATACCTCCTTGGATATACATTTGGCTGGTCCTTTTTTCAGTTTACCTTTTTATGTCAATTGGTTTTGTGTTTTATTTTTTTCGGATTATGAATGGACACTATGTCGAGGAGAGAACTTGCATTACTCATTTAAATGGAACTTTGGCCCCACTTTCCTCTTCACATTCTACACACAGATTAAAAAGAGACTTGCCTTTGGTTAACATCACAGCATGGCCTGTTCTGGATGGAATCGCGTGGGATGAAGGTTGGTTTTCAGATTCATGGCCCAACGGAAGTCGTTAATGTTCCTAATGTACTAAGAGTTAATATGGGGGATGTGGTGAAACAAAGCATTCGTTCTGATGATTGGGATGTTAATGCTGTGGAAAGTTTGTTTTCTGATTTGAAATATTATGCTGCTTTTGATGCTGAGGATTTATATTTAGAATCTGCTAATTATGGTGATTTGTTCTGTTACCAACATTATGGCAATCACTTCTTACACAAGACATCTTCCCGTAGGGATGCGGTTAATTTTACTCAGTGGGAACATTGCCCAGCACCAAAACAAGGAAGTTCAGAAACGTTTCTTAAAAAGTATACTTATTTCACTGACTTTAATCAGTCCAATCCCGAGTCATTTTATTTTAAATTTAACAAACAGCCACTGTCCAAGGTTCGACTTACAAATACAAAATTGTTGTATTCAAAGGCCTTCCTGGATAAATTAGTTGCTGGAGGGTATGAGTTATGGAAGGATACCATAGACCTTAAATCAGTTTGGGGCTCAAGGGCCTGGCAGGTACAAGGCACTGAGGCTTTGCACCGTGCATGTCTCATCCCAAATCATATGTGGTTTTTGAATGAAACCATTTCCCAGACCACGTGCTTTGGATTGGCTACATCTAAAAGGTTAAACACCCCGTCTTTCCCGGAGTTGGAGGAATATGAGAATTGGAGTAATTTTACTAAATTGTCCATTAGAGAAATACAGGCTCTGCTTCTGAATTCCTCCTTTAACATTTCCAGTATGAATCCCAAGGGTTGGCTGCTTTGGCACCGTAGTGCTGATGCTTGCCAAAAAAGATTTTTAAATATAACTGACGGTTTTAAGACTGTTAGATCTGATCCCCGTTTTGATTTGAGTCATACTGTCACCTCTTACTCTGTTGGCAAGTTGTGTCAAGCTTGGCTGAAACATTCAACTTTACCTGCGGTTAAGTATCACCTTTCCAAACTGAATGCAGACGTGGATTTGAATGATTTCATTAAGGGCCCAGCTAGTGGCAGGTCGAAACGCTGGTTATATGGTGTTTACAATGAAATTTGGAAACTCTCACAAATTGAGGCTGCTTCACGCCTTAGGGCTATTGATCAGGCAAATCTTGAGAAAGTTCTTGCAGTTGTTGACAATAGCATTAACGTGCTTTCCTCAAGAATTTACACATTGGATAATATTGTGTCGTCTGTTGTTGATATTGTACATGATGAAGTATCTGTATTATACCATGGTCAAAATCAATTACGTTCAATCATGCAGTTTGCGTGGACACTTCAGACTCTGAAAATGGGTAAAGTTCCCTGGGGATACATGAACGTTTCTTCTTTATTTGCACCGTTTAATTTGACAGACAAACAACGCTTGCTTTCAATGCGTGATGCTTCCTTTTCCATGCTACATATTGAAAGGTTGGAATCTTTACCTTTTTCTGTGGCAGAATCCACCGCTGCTACGTGGCTTATCCACGGTTTAATAACACTGCCTTTTGCTTTATATAAATTTTCAAATTGTATGAAATATGTGCCAATAGGTCGTTTTGAACCCTTAGGTAGCGGTTTTCTTCATGAGGTCTGGTCACTCCCATACACATACAGATGTTTCAAGGATGACCAAGAGGTTTATCTAACAGGGGATGAGTGCACTGAGACGCCAGATCATTCTTTAATGTGCAGACACATACAGTTACACGGTTCATGTAATAAGGACCGCCCGAATATGGCTTGCGTTTTACAGGGCACGCCAGTTCCTGCTATCATCCCCACGTTTAAGTTGTTAGAGAATGGTAGTTATTTAATGCTCAATAATGAAAACTGTTGTGGTTTAATTAAAGGTATAGCTTTCATAGTAACAGTTAGTGAGCGAGTTATTTGCTGCAGAAATGTTCTTTATCCTCCCACACGTGAACATAGGGAGTCTTCCATTTGGCCACAGATACCGACCTTGGGAGCAGAATTCAGCGGCATGGCTAGAATAAGAGCTCTATTGTCCCAGAAAGAGGTGGCCTTGAGCTCGGCCCGTGAAACTTTCGTGCTTCACATTGCTAACACCCGCACGGAGGTTCAGGCTCTTTTAAACACTGATTTGCCCTTGCATTTCGGAGCCATGGTCCGTTCTATCTTTAACGCATCCTCCACAACGGGCCTAGCACATTTTTTTAAAGTTGTTAGCGGTGGTCTCGTGACTTCCTTTGAGAAGATTTTTGGAGTCATCCCTGCTTTCTTCCATTCTATTTTTTCTTCCTTATTTGGAGGGTTCCCGTTTTTACTTGCTTTAGCGGCAGGCGCATTGGTGGTTTTCTGCCTTTTTAAATATGGATGCCCTTCCTGTGCAAGACCACGCACAGCTACTACTGACGCGGTTTCGCAACCGCATGCTTGATTATTATGGCACACTGCCGTTGGCGACTCTAAGCACGGCGTTTGGATTATCTTTTCGGTTCTCCTATTTCACCTGTGTCCAGCCTGTATTTCGCTGCCTGACCTGTGATTTCCTTTGGGCCATTGATTTGTGTCTCTGCGGACCAGCATCTTCTGACGTCGATTTTGATCAACTGATGAGTCCTATCATTGCTCACGAGTTGGTTTGTTCTGACGAAAGGATTATGGCCTTGGCGGTGGCACATGGACTAATGGGTCCCTGGGATGTGTTGTCGGCAGCGCGAAATTTCTTGGAACAAAGTTTTCTTGAAAACGCACCGAGCTGTCCTCTGATGGTTATAGAGGATCCGGTGCTGGAAGATCACGTATGTTCCTTTCATCTTTTAAACTGGATGGCTGAACTGTTTTCGGATGAGGACAGTGACTTCCTCCTTGAGGCTGTTGCAGCTTACTTTTCATATACGGTCTTATCATAGACACTGCCTCAGATTGGCATGCTGATTGATAGCATTTCCTTGATTTTATTGACTTTTGGTCAAGACATTTTTATTTTTGCTTGCCTATTGGCTTGAGCCACATTATATTTGTGGGCTATTTTTTAGCATTAGTTTTTTTTTTTTTTTTAATTGAATTTTTATTCATGCTCGTTTTTAAATGGATTCTGCTCTCATGTGATGGCACTTCTGTTACCTTATTTAGTCCGTTCTCGGATCATGGGGGGGTGTTGTATAGTTCCTATATATCCATATTTCGTGTTAAGTTAGCATAGGTACATTTCAGATTTAAACGCCATTTTTCCTTTCTTGCAACTTCTGCACACGACCCTTAATTGTTGACTTAGCTTTCAACCTAGTGGTTTGCCGTGGTGAATGTGAGAATAATATGTTATTGCTCTGATATCTGCTTTGTTTAATAAAACATGTCTGCACGGAGAGTGCTGAAGTTTCAGGAGCAACACGATATGGAATTGTTATGAGGTCTGATCTCCACGCCTTCATAGTCATAACACAAGTGCAGCCTTTGCCAACTTGGGCTTAAGGCGGGATTGATATTGCTTTGCACGAGAATTGTTAACACACTTGATGCGGTGCACATGCAGAGAGAGCTGGTGTATGCTGTATGCTGATGTGAGCTTTTATCTGAATCAAGATGTATTTGATTGATTGATAATTAATAAAACATTTTTTGAAACTTTGAAACTTTAAAATCTGTAAATGTATAAAATATACATTTGAATATAATTATTGGTGACATTTTGACAAAAACAATAGGTCTTCTTTAAATATATATTGACGTACTGACCCCTTGATAAAGTCAATAGGCCCATTTCCTATAATTTGATGTTCTGACCCTTTTTACATATGTCCGTTGCTCTGCCTGACCTAGAATTTACTTAAAAAGTCAGACATACACGCCAATGGGATTTTGGCGCAGTGGCTGGCCATTGCCCACGCATGGCCAAAGCCCATGTATTTGCATTGTGGGAGGGTAGGACGCCTGCACCGTATCCCCTGCCATACATGACCAAAGCCTGCTCATAGTGGGGGGTTGGGCACCAGCAAGGAGGTGGGCGTTCAGCCGCACATGGCGATGGACATCTTACTTTACATTAAAAAACAGAAAACCAGGGTGGAAAAACTAAAGTTAAAGTGGGTTATAGGTAAACTTTAGAATTCTTAAAAAACATAGACAAAACCTTTAGCAATTTCCTACAGCAGAGCAAAATGCCCAGAATCTCTATGAAAAAACTCACGCTGTCCAAGATTAAAGGGAGCCTCTCCCTACCCATTATCAGAAACTATCAAACAGCCTTCTTTTGCAAGCAGGGTGCAAATTCGTTTATGGATAACCCGCAATATACACCACTCTGGGTGGCGATAGAAAAGTCCCTCATACAAAACATTCCTCTCAGTGCATTAGCTACGATGGACATATCCCATTTACCTCACTCAAGGAACATCATACACAACACCAAAAGAGCCATCCTACTCCTTGACTCCAGCCTGGAGGTCAAGATAAAACACTCCTACCTATCCTCTTTATGGTACAACCACACACTCAAAATTGACGGTTCCCCATTTTTCTGGACAGACTGGTCACACAAGGGCATTAATCTAGTACAAGACATCTTCGGAAACACTTCTCCTATACCATTCTCAAGCTTGCAAAATCAGTTTAATCTTTCTAACATAGATTTCTACAAATTCCTTCAGCTTAAAGTAGGGCTTACCAAATTGAATCTATCAGGTACTAATCCCTCTATCACTACCCTCCTGATTCACTTATCCAAAGTAGGACACCTGGTCTCGTGCATATATAAAATTCTCTTACCGAACCAAAACAAAACTCTTTCTTGTAATCAACTGAAATGGGAAGTCAATTCTACCAAGTTGAATATTGCCTTCAATTAGGCCGCCATCAACAAATCTCCCTTTTCACATAAAATTTCGCCTATCCTTTCACAAACTAAATTTATGTTAATAAATAGGTCTTCCTGGACTCCCACTAGACTTTTCAAGGTCAGCCTTACAAAAGACCCGACCTGCTGGTGCTGCGGCAAACATGAGGGCTCCCTCGCACACATGGTTTTCGAGTGCCCCCTGCTCCATGACTATTGGGTTAAAGCGTTTGAATTCACCACACATACCCTAAAGATTCTCCCCACAAAAGACTTCTCATACATTATACTGGGACCTTAGGACCCCCAACTCAAGAACGACAATGATCGGTTCCTCCAGGACCTAATGCTTGCTCTAGCCTGCAAACTAATCCTAAACCATTGGAAAAACTTCAAAGCAGTTTCTTTTTCTGAATGGCGAGAGTGGCTAACTTTTCTTAGAGGCGCCGAAAAACATTGCTCTCCAATCCTCTCCATGGAGATATTCACAGTGCTCAATTTGGAATGCACTAGACACAAGTGCCTTTATTTAGAAACCACCAAAACCATCTCACAGGAAAACTCATCCCCCACTCAATCCTCTCCACTCGCACTGTAGATGACTTGCCCATGCAACTTCAACTTCCTCTACACTAAGCTCTATCATATGCGCCACTATCTTTCCACATTCATGTGAGGTATTACCATTTTATTCACCCCTGTGCATTCTGATATGTCATAGATGTTAAGGTAAATAACTCTGCCTGATTTTTAAACCTGCCTGTTTCTAATTCTCATGTTCATTTAAATGATATTGTATAACATGTATTTATGGCATTGTAGCCCACACCATACAAAATGTAATGACATGCTACGTAACCTTTGCGACATTCATTTCTACATGACTATGTATTATTTCTTATAAACAGTACTGAACAACTCCTAATGTAGAATGTTTGCGATACTAACATCTACATACCTATGTATCATCCTTAATGCAATTTACTGATCAACTCCTAGTGTAGAATGTTTACTGTATTATCTTATGCACAGCCTCTTCCCTCTACCCCTGGTGTTACCTTCCTTTCCTACTGTAGATTTATTTCATTTACCACTGTATTTCTCTTCTGTAAAATGTAATAAAATATTTTGAACACAAAAAAAAGAAATTCACTGAAAAAAATCAAAGATTAAATGCCAGTTAAAACACAGTTTTACAAGCATACAATCTCTGAAATTCACAAATTACAGTTATTTCAAGTAACTACTCAGGTTGTAAAGTAACTAAAATGTGCACATTCATAAGCACTACTAATTAGTTCACATTTTACATTATTCATGACATTCTATGACATCACTGATAACATCTCTGCAACATCTGAAATTATACCATTGATGACAACACTGTACATGGCTGGGGAACTAATTATAGTTACTTCAGAACAGTGATTCTTAACCGGTGTTAAGGGGCCTCCTGGGGGGTCCACAAAGCCTACTCAGGGAGTCCGAGACTTCTTAGAAAATTAAATGATATTAACAGATTAATAAAGTGCATATAAATAAAGACGCCAAATGTACGTTTGAAAATGTTAAAACATTCTGTAAATGTGAAGGAATTTAAATTGGAAGCTAAAGATTTAGGTAGTGTCCTCAGATTGATTTATGGAGCAGTGCAATAGCATTATAATGTAGTATGGATGATGAGTGGCCTCAATTAAATTTAGAAAAGCTCCAACCTTCTCATTCAAATTTAGATTTATTTTTATATTTGTTTGTGAATCATATCAAATATTTCATCATTTTTATATTTGTTTTATGAATGCTTGTTTCTGTAATTTGTTATGCATTGTTTTGCAAATTCAAATTATTGGAAATACTGAGATTGGGGTCAATGGCTTCTAGTAATTAATCAGTGAGGTCCCCGGATATTAATAATGATTCAGTGAGGTTCCCTAAGTTCCAGTAATCATGAAGTGGGGGTCCACAGAAGTAAAAGGTTAAGAACCACTGCTTTAAAGTATGAGTAATATTTACTTGCTATAACTATAACTAGTGAATTTCAGTTTTCTTTAATTTAAAACAGTATTTTAACTGACATTTTCACCTAACTATAATAGCCCTATAACTTTGCTCCCTCCTAGAGTGAGAAAGCAAAATCTACTGTGCACACAGCATCCAGGATGGGTGCATGCAGAGAGCCAGTGGGGCCATGGGGGTCTGGGCCTCCCCCTTCAGCCCCCAACATAGTGCGTTGTGGGTGACCTGGGTGGGCACCAGGGCACCCATGTATGGCACTGATTAATGGAGTCGCCGTGGGCATTATTGACTCAGGGAGGGGGGCCATGCGCCCGCTCCTTAATTAAAAAAAATTGGCCACAGGGATGGGGTCTGTGTGGCGTGGGAGGGTAACTGTGCGCCCCCTTCCACTTAATAAAATTAGTGGCCCCAGATGATGAGGTCCATGGGGCCCTTAATGGTTTGGTGAGGGGGGTAATGTGTCCCTCCCCTGAATTCACAAAACATCCTCTGGGGAGGGGGTCCCGGGGACCCTAGTGGCTCGTGGTGGGGGGCTCTGATCCCCTCCCCTTAAAAATATAATACAGTCCTGGGGCATGGGGTCCCCGGGGCCTACAAAGGCTCTGGAAGGGGAGCCACACCCACATCCCTCCTATATAAAATAATATATGGGTGTCCTGGGTTGGCACCAGGACAAACAAAATAATAACATTTTTAAAAAGAATAATAAATAAGCTGGAGGAGCCACTAATTTATTATTCACTACTTCTATGAAGTAGCAGCCCATAATGTCCTAGGACATTTTAAAATTGTATGCTTTCATATTTGTGGTGACCCTAGGAGTGGCAGGGGCCTCGCCAAACATTGTTTTTTTATGTTGTGGGGTGCTGTGGAAAGTGCAACAGCCCCCAAACTCCTTTAAAAAAAAGTTAGTCTCCTGGTTCATTAAATCTATAACCCCAAGAGAACATGCCATATTTTGAAAGCACCCTGAGCTGGAGCTCTTTGGTCTTCAGTTGGAGTGGAAGGGCCTCTTGTGATTGTTTTTGTTCCTGCATGTTGTAACCTAAAAATTGTTAAAAGAAACACTTGGATACATGTTGACTTCATTGCCCCTGCCTGCAGGGCCAGTCGCTCCACACACCCCGCAGCTCCCTCCGTGAGTGCCGGGACCCCTGACCCCTGACCCCTCCGCTGCTGCCTCGCACAGCCGCGTGCCTGGATTGCTGTTCTGCCGGCTCTTGCCTGTCTGTGTTTTATTTTTCCTTGCCTGTGCCCCTGATTTTGTATTCTATTGTGCATTCCTGTGCCCTTGTATTTTCGCCGTCCTTTTGCCCCTGATTTTGTTTTTTGTTGTGCTTTCCTGTGCCCTTGTATTTTCGCCGTCCTAGTGTCCTTCCCGCCGCTTCTCCCCCTCCCCGCTCCCTGCCGCTGCTCCCCTGCGGCCCTGCCCCTTTTCTCTTCTGTAGCCCGCCCATTGGCCACCCCGCTCCCGCCTCCCAGCTGCTCCTCCCTCCCACTTCCCCATTTGTGGAGGTCGCCGCGCGTCCGCGCCAAAGGCAAGCCCGTCTGTGCCCGTCCGCACCTGGAACGCGCCCAGCGCCAGAACCCCTGGCCCCCGCAGCTGCCAGCTCACCCGCCGGACTTACGCCGCCGCCACACTCAACGCACTCAACACCGGCCGGATCCCCGGATGCTACCGAGCCACCCCAAGACGCACCCACGGACCCTTCACCTGCCAATCCTGCAAATTCTCCTGCATCCGGACCTGTACCGCACCCGCCAAACTGAGCACCAGCAGCAACCACCTGAAGTGCATCCTGCTCAACGCCCGCTCCGTCCACAGACACGCCGTGGAACTCTGGAACCTGCTCAACACCACAGCTCCAGACGTCGCCTTCCTCACGGAAACATGGATGAACGCCTCCTCAGCGCCCGACATCGCCATCGCCATCCCGGACGGATACAAGATCACCCGGAGGGACCGCGTCAACCAGACAGGAGGAGGCATCGCCATCGTCCACAAGAACACCATCCGCATCACGACCAACTCCGACGACACCCTCACAGCCGCCGAACATCTTCACTTCCAGGTACACACCGACCCCAAGACCACACTCAGAGGCACCCTCATCTACAGACCCCCAGGACCCCGCACACAATTGAGCGAAGACATCGCAGACTTCATCAGCCCGCACGCCCTCGCCACCTCTGACTACATCCTCCTAGGGGACCTCAACTTCCACCTGGAGAACAACAATGACAACAACACCACCACCCTGCCAACCTCGGACTCAAGCAACTGGTGAACACCCCCACCCACTACGCCAGACACACACTTGACCCAGTCTTCTCCTCCAGCAAGTACATCTCCTTCAGCCACGCCACCAGACTCCACTGGACAGACCACAGCTGCGTCCACTTCAGCTTCAGAAGAACCACGACTCACCACCTCCCGCAACAGCCCCCCGCAGAAGCTGGAACAAGATCACCACCAACCAGCTCACCACATCACTGAGCCAGAACCCTCCCGCCAGCTCAACAGACCCCAACCAAGCAGCCAACAACCTCGCACAGTGGATCACCAACTGTGCTGATGTCCTCGCACCTCTGAAAAATCATCCCAGCAGGCCCGGCAGCAAGAAAGCCTCCTGGTTCAACGACGACCTCAAGAACTCCAAGAAAAACTGCCGTACCCTCGAGAAAGCCTGGCTCAAAGACCCGACTACAGACAACATGGCCGCCCTCAAGCACGCCTCCCGCAAACACCACCAGCTGATCCACACCACCAAGAAGACAGCATTCAAGGAACGACTAGACAACAACGCACACAACAGCAAGGAACTCTTCAGCATCGTCAAAGAGCTCTCCAACCCCAGCGCCGGAAGCAACAACATCACCCCCTCACAAAACCTCTGCGACTCACTCGCCTCATTCTTCCACAGCAAGATCGCCGACATACACAACAGCTTCGGCGCACCGACCACGCACCCAACCACCGAACCGACGCCCCCCACCACCACCCTCCGCGCCTGGACCCCGGTCAGCACTGAGGACACCATCCACACGATAAACACCATCCACTCCGGATCACCAACCGACCCATGCCCCCACCACATCTTCAACAAGGCTGACTCCGTCATCGCATCCCAACTCCGGAACATCATCAACTGCTCCTTCAACACCGCCACCTTCCCAGAGAGCTGGAAGCATGCCGAACTCAGCGCCCTCCTGAAGAAACCATCAGCAGACCCCACCGACCTCAAGAACTACCGCCCCATCTCGCTCCTCCCTTTCCCTGCCAAAGTCATCGAGAAGACCGTCAACAGACAGCTCGCCGCCTTCCTCGAGACGAACGGATCCCTCGACCACTCGCAGTCCGGCTTCCGAGCCAACCACAGCACCAAGACCGCCCTCATCGCAGCCACTGACGACATCCGAGCCCTGCTCGACAAGGGGGAAACAGCGGCCCTCATCCTCCTGGACCTCTCCGCAGCGTTCGATACTGTCTGCCACCGCACCCTAGTGCAGCGCATCAGCAACGTCGGAATCCAAGAGAAGGCACTAGAGTGGATCATCTCGTTTCTCGCCGGAAGAACCCAGAGAGTCCGCCTCCCCCGTTCAGATCCAAGGCCACCGAAGTCATCTGCGGTGTACCACAAGGCTCATCACTCAGCCCCACCCTCTTCAACGTCTACATGAGCCCCCTCGCAGCCATCGCACGCCAACACAACCTCAACATCATCTCCTACGCCGACGACACCCAGCTGATCCTCTCCCTCACCAACGACCCAGCCACCACCAGAACCAACCTACATGAAGGGATGAAAGACGTAGCCGAGTGGATGATGAACAGCCGCCTGAAGCTGAACTCAGACAAGACGGAAGTCCTCATCCTTGGATCATCACCCTCTGCCTGGGACGGCTCCTGGTGGCCCCCTGCCCTGGGCAACGCACCCAAACCAATGGACCACGCACGCAACCTGGGCTTCATCCTGGACTCCTCCCTCTCGATGACCAGACAAGTCAACGCCGTCTCATCATCATGCTTCAACATCCTTCGCATGCTCCGAAAGATCTTCCGATGGATCCCCACCGAAACCAGGAAGACAGTCACCCAGGCACTCGTCACCAGCTGACTGGACTACGGAAACACCCTCTACACCGGAACCACAGCCAAAGTACAGAAAAGACTCCAATGCATCCAGAACGCCTCCGCACGACTCATCCTGGACATCCCCCGACACAGCCACATCTCCGGACACCTGAGAGACCTGCACTGGCTTCCCGTCAGAAATAGAATCACGTTCCGACTCCTTACCCACGCACACAAGGCCCTCCACAACCTGGGCCCCAGGTACCTCAACAACCGCCTGACCTTCTACACTCCCACCCGCCAGCTACGATCAACCAGCCACGCCCTCGCCGCCGTTCCACGCATCCGAAGAGCCACCATGGGAGGAAGATCCTTCTCGCTAACTGGCAGCCAAGACTTGGAACTCCCTCCCAATCCACCTCCGTCTGACCCAAGACCACCTCTCCTTCAGGAAACAACTCAAGACCTGGCTGTTCGAACAGTAGCGGACCCCCCACTGCCCCCCCCCGGCGCCTTGAGACCCTCCGGGTGAGTAGCGCGCTATACAAATACCCTGATTGATTTATTGATTTAAAAACAAAAACAAACAAATAATTTATTGTTTTTCTTTTAACATTTTCAGCCCACCAAATTCAATTGTAAAAACAATGTTAAAAGAAAAACCCACAGACATGTTGATTTCTTCTTTTAAGAGTCTCCTCATTCAAGAATGAAACCATTCATCACAGTCACTACACATCAGATTGTGCTCCAATAGATCAATAATGAAATCCCCTCCATTAAGGATGTCATATGATTTTTCAATGTGGAATACGAGAGGAATTGAACTTGCTTTGCCTTTTCCAAAATCAAGAATTTAGGATAATTTGTGCTTTACCTAAGTGGAGCTTTAACTGTGACACCTGTATTGTTTACATTTGTATGTGCTTCCTGTTGTGGTTTAATTTCTATGGAATCAGCACCAGGGCCAGAATCAAACCTCATTTTTTCCAAGAAGAGACCCCAGTTTTGCCGAAAACATCTTCTCAACTGGAGTACTTTCATTTGGTAATTAGTAAGTTCTACCTTGTTGGGTAAATGACTCTGCATTTTTCTACACTACAGCTGGGTAAAAGACAATGAACTGTGCGTGTAATTTTGGCAATGTGATTGTTCTTCAAGAGTCTTCATCAACAAATCTGTGATAATATGAATCCTCATCAAGAGAAGACAACGAGACTGCAAAGAGGTAAATTCCACCAAACTAGGGTACTCCCCCTTAACAATATGAAGTAAGTGTTTCTTTATTTGGTTAAGATAAACTTGTATTCCTCCCTATCAATACCTCATCACTAAAATCCACTGGAAACGCACTCGAGGGCCTTTTGTTAAGCTGTCCATCAACGTGGGAAAAAGCAGGAAGACCTCACATACTAATAAGTAATAAGTATTTGCACACTCAAGGTAATTAAAAGGGACCATCATAAACTCTACTCTCACCAGGAAATGATGAGAAAGAAATCACTGTCACTGTCACCCCAGATCAGAATGCACTCCAGTAGATCAATGATGCCGTCACCTCAGGGGCGCTAGGTGGCGCGCGAGTGGAATGGCTGCGCTTATGTGAGGCTCCCACAGTCCGGACATTTATACTTTAATTATCCTATGATCCTGCATTTAGAGGTGGATGTAACAGCATGATCGGAGATCGGAGGCCATCAGAGGTGCATGCGGTGATGAATTGGCCGCCCGCGGGTGTCTGACTAACGCTGGTTGTCTGGCAATGATCTTGTGGCGGCATGACCCCTATGCCATTCTGGAGCTGAGTCCGGGGAGGTACAGCGACGCAAGAGCCATGGAGGCCATGTGTTGAGGAGGCCGGGTGGCTGAGACAAGCATAACAGACTTGCTGAGAACTTTGTCTGCAGGGGTGTGCGGATCGAGTTCCTGCTGGGCATATTTAATGATACTGCTGTGTCTGAGCCTTCTCTTTGTGGCTGGAATTTCGGTTGAGTGCTGACGGTCCACGCTCCCTACAGGCTACACAATGGCGGCCAACACCGGCGAGTCCTGGGATGCCGGTAATTAGAGGAGATAGGTCTGATAACTGCATAGGGAGCATACGGACGGGCACTGCCGCGAGATGTGAGCACAGAGAGCTTCAAATCCTTTTGAAATAGACTGGTGTTCATAGCACTGTGACGGCACTGGGACTCTTGGCTGCTACAAAATCACGGTGAAGTGTGCAGGAATATACGGGCTGGCGGTGTGTTGATCAACTCTGTGCTGCTGCATGCGGGGGTGCCAGGAGCAAACTGGCTTCTATTTGATAAGTGACACTGGTGATATTAGGAGGGGTGCCACGCGTCGTCTGCGCGGCGGAAGGAATCGGCGATTAGGCCAGGGCAAAAAACCGGGCTGGGAGCGCGGCCATTGGTGGAAGGTGGGCTCCGCCTCTGACATAGCCATTTCCAGTGCAGCTGGCCCAGTAAGCGATGCGACCGGGGGACAGCAGGGAGGACTCTGCGGAGTTGAACACTGGATACCAGTTCTTATAGGGACGGGGTGTCTGCTATGACTGCAGTGTACTGAGGCACTAGACATTGGAGTTCATAATTGTGCTGGGCCTGTGTCACTGGGGAGGTGAGAGTACATAAATACGGCTGCTGAACTCGGCTCTCGACTCCCTTAGAGCATCTGAGAGACACGGCTGGGCGCCTGACTGTTGCAGGATGTGGAGAGTGGATGTGCGCCAACCGCGCCTTACGTTCAAAAACAAAAGGAATGGGGGCTAATCGAATACTGAGGTGGAGAAGGATGAATTGGAACCGCCTGCGGAGAAGGGAGCTTCAGCGAGCAATGATATACACCCACTCCTGTCGGAGGTAAGTCAGGGGTTTGCAAAAATCGCGGACAAAATGGACACTCTCACTACGCGCATGGATGACATTGCACACAAGTTAGATGGGCATGACACAAGCCTCAAGGACGCAGAGCAGAGAATATCGGACACGGAGGACGCAACGACTTAACTGAAAACTGCAATGTCTCAGATGGACAAACTGATGAAAATTATAAATGCTAAGAATGAGGACATTGAAGCCCGCAATAGATGTAACAATATTCGAATTTTAGATGTGCCAGAGACTACGAACAGAGGGATACGTTGAGAAGATGTTGGCTACAGTGATTGGTACAGATGCACTATCCCCTCAATTTGTTGTGGAAAGGGCACATTGATCCCTTGGCCCTAGGCTCCCTCCTGGAAGCACACTCAGGCCCATTATAGCTTGCCTACTTAATTATAGAGATAGAGATACAGTATTGAGAGTGGCCATGGAAAAAAGACAGCTAAATTTTGATGGAGTGTCCTTTACCATATTTCCTGATTTTACGACACATGTGCAGGAGGAGAGGTGCAAGTTCAATGTGGTGAAGCAGAAGCTGAGACAAGCGCAGGTGGATTGCACCCTGTTATATCCGGCGCGCCTCTGGGTCACATATCAAGGCACTCAAATGATATGTACGAAGCCACAACAAGTGGATGACTTTCTGAAGAAATTGAAACGACGGAAAGGCACGGCCTCAGAGCGAGAGGACACCAGGGAGACGCACCTATCGGATGTGGAATGACACTAATCTACAAGGACAGGGTAGCTGCCCTGTGGATGGAGGGCCTCTCACGTGAGAGATGCACGGACTGCCATCATTCCTTACACAGAGTGCCCTATGGTTGGTGGGTCTGCATGGGTGCGTCCTAGATGAGCGGGACACTGCTGATTAGAAGAACCGAACACCCTTGCTGCCTAAAGGGAGACGGACCAGGTGCTGTTGGTCTCCTGTACAGGGGTGATGTACACGTGAGCCATCTGGAGGGAATCCCCAATGGGAGTCCCCCTATTTTGTTGTGGTTTTTTGCTGTTGGGGGGGGACTGTTTATTGATGGCATATTTGGGATGCTTCAGTGAGTGGGGGGAGGGCGGGGATGGGAAGGTTACAGAGTTGCTGACAATACAAGCTATTTATGCAGTACTGGCATGGACTGTACAGACATTAATAATGGCACTATGTCTCATCTTGATGGCTCTCCATTATCAGAATTCGGTACTATACGGCAGGGGAAAGGACTGATACTGATTTGAAGGTATTATCTTTGAATGTAAGGGGACTGATTGATGCGAGGAAATGCAGGCAGGTTCTGGCATATTCAAATACAGGGTGGCAGAGTGGGCTAAAGAACGGTGATGGATTAAACCCAGATCTGTTGACTGGGTGTGAGTGTTTGATTGGTTCAGATGCTCCGTCCATCAGCACCCCCTTTTGTACTGCTTTGTTCGCCATAAGTTGGCAGGGTATGCTCAGATGTAAGTCCCTTGCTTACTTTGCTACTGCATTCAAGCCAGCCTGTCTGAAGACAGCTGAAATGGCAGAAACCGGTCCTATGAAGCTTGTTTCCGGTCCAGGGAAGGCATGGCTTGGCAGTTCGGGCTGGACTGTTCCCATGAGGCACAGGGTCAGACTGATTTGCATATGGCCATGTCTGAACTGGGGTGGCAGAGTGGGCTAAAGAACGGTGATGGATTAAACCCAGATCTGTTGACTGGGTGTGAGTGTTTGATTGGTTCAGATGCTCCATCCATCACCACCCCGTTTTGTACCGCTTTGTTTGCCGTAAGTGGGCAGGGTATGCTCAGACATGAGTCCCTTGCTCACTTTGCCACTGAATTCAAGCAAGCCTCGCTGAAGACGGCTGAAATGCCAGAAACCGGTCATAGGAAGCTTGATTCCGGAACCAGGGAAGGCATGGCTTGGCAGTTCGGGCTGGACTATTCCCATGAGGCACAGGGTCAGACTGATTAGCATATGGCCATGTCTGAACTGGGGTGGCAGAGTGGGCTAAAGAACGGTGATGGATTAAACCCAGATCTGTTGACTGGGTGAGTGTTTGATTGGTTCCAATGCTCTGTCCACCACCATCCCCTTTTGTACCGCTTTGCTCACCACAAGTTGGCAGGGTATGCTCAGACATGAGTCCCTTGCTCACTTTGCCACTGAATTCAAGCAAGCGTCGCTGAAGACGGCTGAAATGCCAGAAACCGGTCATAGGAATCTTGATTCCGGAACCAGGGAAGGCATGGCTTGGCAGTTCGGGCTGGACTATTCCCATGAGGCACAGGGTCAGACTGATTAGCATATGGCCATGTCTGAACTGGGGTGGCAGAGTGGGCTAAAGAACGGTGATGGATTAAACCCAGATCTGTTGACTGGGTGAGTGTTTGATTGGTTCCAATGCTCTGTCCACCACCATCCCCTTTTGTACCGCTTTGCTCACCACAAGTTGGCAGGGTATGCTCAGACATGAGTCCCTTGCTCACTTTGCCACTGAATTCAAGCAAGCGTCGCTGAAGACGGCTGAAATGCCAGAAACCGGTCATAGGAAGCTTGATTCCGGAACCAGGGAAGGCATGGCTTGGCAGTTCGGGCTGGACTATTCCCATGAGGCACAGGGTCAGACTGATTAGCATATGGCCATGTCTGAACTGGGGTGGCAGAGTGGGCTAAAGAACGGTGATGGATTAAACCCAGATCTGTTGACTGGGTGTGAGTGTTTGATTGGTTCAGATGCTCCATCCATCACCACCCCGTTTTGTACCGCTTTGTTTGCCGTAAGTGGGCAGGGTATGCTCAGACATGAGTCCCTTGCTCACTTTGCCACTGAATTCAAGCAAGCCTGGCTGAAGACGGCTGAAATGCCAGAAACTTGTCCTAGGAAGCTTTTTTCAGGTCCAGGGAAGGCATGGCTTGGCAGTTCGGGCTGGACTGTTCCCATGAGACACAGGGTCAGACTGATTTGCATATGGCCATATCTGAACTGGGGTGGCAGAGTGGGC
Organism: Lissotriton helveticus; assembly: GCF_964261635.1. Classification (NCBI taxonomy): domain Eukaryota; kingdom Metazoa; phylum Chordata; class Amphibia; order Caudata; family Salamandridae; genus Lissotriton; species Lissotriton helveticus. Next base: position 1,033,289,861 of record NC_136067.1, on the reverse strand, counting down.
TAAAGAACGGTGATGGATTAAACCAAGATCTGTTGACTGGGTGTGAGTGTTTGATTGGTTCAGAGGCTCCGTCCATCACCACCCCCTTTTGTACTGCAAATATTAAACTATACAAAAGAAAAGCCAGCACTATTTTTAAACTCCTTTAAAAATAGTGCAAATCTGCTGCAGCACACGTACATAGAAGAAACACCTTTTTGAAAATAAATACATAATTTCTTGGGAAAAAACGGAATTAGTGAACACAGACCTCTGTGAATTTCAAATAAAAATGTTTTGAATTACAAACTATATTATTTTTAGAGTTTGCAACCATTATGAGAAATATTGTTCAATATGGCTGATAGCATTGCCGGTAAATTATTTGTGAACCCACAATGACTCAAAACGAATTCCTGAGTATTCCAAATCTCATAATCTCCTGCTCAAACAGAGACGTGAACTTCAGCTCCACTAGATGAATGCTAAGTGTCAATGGCAATATACACGTAAGAGGAGATTATGTGAACATGACTCATTACGGTATTGAATTGTGTGTGTGGCCTAGAGGCCAATTTCCATCTCTGAAACTTCTATTAATTTGATTGACCTTGGTAAAATCTCATAGAACAATTAGCCAATATGTCACAAATAATAGGATTACTTCGAAGTGGAAAGAATCTACCCTCATCATAAATATTTCTTCAATAGATCTCACTAAACAACAGATCATGACACTCAATAAAGGCATGTCGTTTGTGCCTACCAATGACAACTCACTATTGGACACAAGTGTGGCTTTTTTCAAATGTATGCGTAAGTTGAGATTACGCCATTATTTTTCTAATATCATTAACAGCCATCCTGACAAGAATAATTTATCTGATGAAACCAAATTTAAACTCAAAAGCAAGTTTATTCCGCCTGTGTCCCATAAGATTCTAGATTTTTTCGAAGAAAGTGTTAAACGTGATCTCTCTAAAATCAGATACACATCTATGAAAAAGAAAAACTTTAGTGTACATGCTTACAATATCTTGAAATCCATCACACAGAATGACAAATTAACGTTGAAACCTGCAGACAAGGGCGGTGCCCTTGTCATTATCGATACTGATTACTACTGCAGGAAGGTGGATGAACATGTGCAAGATGCGAACACATATTTATCACTAGACGATGACCCAACGTCTTTTTTACAAAAGACTTTAACAAAGATGCTTCTTGAAGCTGTCGCAGCTGGCATTATAACTGAAACACTATTTTGTTTCCGTAATACGCAGAACCCAAGAAGACCATTACTATATATGACACCTAAGATCCATAAGCACCCCAGGGATCCTCCCTTTCGGCCAATTGTTTCAGGATGCAACTCTCTGTTTGACCCAATTAGAAAATATTTAGACTACTTTTTACAAAAATTTGTCCAACAATGGTGTACATATATTAAAGATACCACGCATTATTTGAATAAATTGGAAACCATTCGAGATTACTACCAAGACCATTGGATCCTATGTACTATTGATGTCACTGCATTGTACACATCCATTAACCACCAACAAGGCCTGGAAGCAGTAGAATGGGCTCTGCTACAAATGGATTTAGACCAAGATAAGAGTATATTCATTCTCAAGTTGTTACACTTCTGCCTACACAACAGCTATTTTCAGTGGCAAGGGAACTTTTACGGCCAAATGACAGGAACCAGCATGGGTTTTTCTGGGGCTCCGGCCTAAGTGAACATCTTTATGGCTCAGTTTGAGTACGAATATATTCTCACGAAACATCAGTGGAACCAAGGTCTTGTTACATATGGTTGTTATATCGATGACATATTTTTGATATGGTTGAGAACAGCAGCAGAACTTGAGGAACTTATTGTTGGGCTCAACAATAGAAATCCCAGGATAAAATTCACGTATAATATCAGTGACCGTTCAGTCAATTACCTAGATGTACTTATCATGAAAGACCCTAACAGCCAACAACTTATTGCGGATATCTTCACGAAAGCTACAGACAGGAACAGCACGCTAATGTACAACAGCTTTCACCCAAAAAGTTTAATAATTAATTTACCGTACTCCCATTTTCTAAGAATTAAGAGAATTTGTGGAACCCAAGAAAATTTTGAAAAACGATTGTTGGAACATCGAGGTAAATTTGAACAAAGAGGTTACCCTCAGACAGTTCTAGATCAAAGCATTGACAGACTCTCTATTCGTAGTAGACAGTCTCTTTTGTCTCAGACCACCAAGGTACCCAGTGAAGCATTTACCTTTGTTTCTAAATTCTCTACCACATCAGTACAAATTAAAAAGATTATTCTTAAGAGATGGGAGGCTTTGACCAATGAAAGTGATTTTAAAGAAATATTTGTTGAGAGACCGATTTTTGCGTATACCAGGGGTCGAAATTTGATGGATATTATTGGATCACCTACAAAAACAGATTTATGTGTCCCTCATAAAGGCACTATGAAGTGCTTAAACTGCATACACTGTAACAACATGATAACTGGTAACAGTTTGATCCATCCAATGACTGGGTGGAAAATTAGGCTACGACACTCGGCAGACTGCAACACCACTAATCTTGTATACTGTTTAAAGTGCCCATGTGGTAAACTATACGTTGGGAAGACGGAGCGCAAATTCAAAATTCGGCTCACTGAGCATAAAAGTAACATTCGATCTGCTAACAAAAGTACCCCTATAGCTAAACACTGGCAAGAAGCTAGACACACCATTGCACAATTAAGAGCACAAATTATAGAAGTAGTGGAGAAAAAAGAAGGCCAAGATAATTCTTCGAGGTTGTTGCAACGAGAAATTTATTGGATTGACCATTTAAGCTCCAGTATTCCTTATGGGCTTAATGATCGTGTAGATCTCAGCTGTTTTTTATGAGCATATAGAGACTAGTATCTAGGGTATCAGCAGTTACATCTTTTTGGTCCCAGGCGTAGGGATCAGATCAGTACAACATATTACACTGTATTTCGAAAAATTGTGTACAGCTATGGCTTAGGGATCAGATTAGTACAACATATTACACTATATATCGAAATTTTTGTACAGCTATGTACTACTTTACACTTACGTACCAGTGAGTCATGTTACGATACTGCACCCCGTTTCATATGTATTACCATGTATATCAGTCTGAACCAGAACTTTTTCCTCTCCTTCCACTAGTATGATCAGTGTTTTATGACTTAATTTCTTGCTATAATATATATTTTTTTATGTACAGTCAAGTACCCTTATTGTGGTCAGTATATGTTGAGCATGTTAATTTCTGTTCACTGTCGATGTGATGATTTTCATTCCTTGGCTTTTATGTATTATGTTTTTTCATGTTTTTTCATGTTCAGTGTCACTCGACAGGTAACACGATTATCTATACAGGGTTGTGACTACAATGTCAAGCTTGTTACGCATTGAAGTTCAGCCTGGGACGAGTAGTAGTTTCTCTTTCAACTATTAGATTACCCTTGTTTACATATATAGCATTTGTTATCTGTTTAGTATATATCGTGACTTCTCTAGGTAACACACAACTTACTCATTACTTGCACTTGAAGTCTTGACTACCTACATACTTTCTTCCTTTTCTAAATTCTAATCGGCATCCCGGTCATTATGCATCAGTGTTTATCGGAGGTAGTTTTTATGGCAAAGGTGGGAGTATCCTTCAGTTGTATTGTAGGCATCTATGTCCACTATAGCTTTCACATCGATTCCGGAGCACACATACCCATGGGGATAGAGATTAACCGCGCACTACATATCCCACCATTCTTGTGGCATACGCACCTCCCTAGAACTCTTTAAATTGCTGTATGGTATCCTTCTGCGGTAATCTACCACTAAACCGTCAGTCAGTGTTGGAGATAGCAGCTGCTTCGATAGCAGGTACGAGGCTCATACTATTAGACACGCAGATAATTATAGTATCTTTTTCACCTTTTGAGATATAATGGTAGTGATAGTTGTGTGTTATTCTATGTTGTAGATTTTCCCGGAATTTATTCTATTGATGGCTATATTTTACTCCTGGCATTAACTCGCTTAGTGAATGCTCGAATCCTTGAGGATTTAACCCCCGAATTATTCATCACGGTTCAGTCAGTCTGCATTCGCAGGTAGGTGTGGGTTTATGCCTTTCTCACACCGTAGTAATGATGAGCTTCAGCCCGTAGAGTATCTGTAGACATTTGTGTTTTGTATTATTTAGAGCTCGAGTATACGTCAGCAAGATGACCTCCTTCCATATCGGCTTATAAACGAAGTAATAGTTGAACCACAGGAGCATTACACCGAACGCTAGGTATGGGCTTACTTCCACCCGTTTTTTTCGAGGTATGCACGAATTATGTTTTACACCTAGTAAGGACAGTTTCTTTTCTTTATTCATGCAGTATTGGAACTATACATCGAAAGAAACATCACTGGTCTTGTTGTTTATATCTCAGCATTTAGCCACTTATTGGACTGTTCGTAGCAGCTCCTCCTGAGGTATTACAACATTTTTTTACATACTCGTGTATATAACAGTTCCTTTACAATTTATCTTTTTATCCAGCTTATCTTCATTTGTTTTCATCTTTTTTAGCACTGACTGCCAATCGTTTATGACTTTATTCGTACTGTTTACAATGAACAGTTTATCAGCAAGTAAGTTCATCCTCTACATACACAGGATTTATCTGTAGTTTATGAGAGAGTACTTGAGGTCTCCGGCCATTAGCAATATTCACCATTCTATTTATGCAAGAATACAGAGGTCCACCAATGAGCATCCTGAGGCTATTAAGGTGCAGTTTGATCCTGTAGTTATTGGACATCAGAACATGTAGCCTTTTGACGTTAACAATGATTTGCATAGGTTATTATTTTTGTTTATCTTAGGTCATGGAGTAGAGCAGTTCATAATATTGTATCCCCTTTTGACTGTCAGATTGTTTTATTATGATGTGCAATATGTTTTACCTACATTATCCTGAAAAGTTTTTTTGTATATTTTAGGATTCTGCCCCTGAAGAAGGGTACCTAGGGTCCCGAAATGCATTGGGCAACGCAGCTTCAAAACTATAACTGTTCTTTGTAATATAATGTATATAGCAATGCTTTGAATTACGCTTGTCACCATATCTGATTGTGATTGTGTACAAAAACAGGATTGTGCTTGAAAGAATATATATAATCCAATAGAGCACTACATATGATAACAAATTAGTTGTTAAATAGGTGAATAGGATTGATATATTCACGTTTTATTTGTTGAATGTATATATTTTCTGTCGTGAAAACTAAAAACTTTATTGTTTAACAAAAAATTGTCTATGGTTTAGTTATTTTTGGAAATTGGAATGTTTCCACCAGGAACAGTGCTCACTACTTGTAGATCTTCATCTACTTTTTTGTTTGTTCACACATTATGTTAGTCAACATAATTTAGTAGTGAGCACCCTTTATTTAATTGAGTGTAGTATTTCAAGAATAGGATTTATCAAGAGTGCACCCCTCTTACCCCCTTTGTTTTAACAAATAATAAGTCACCACAACTATTCATTTCCCGAATGGCTTCCCCTGATAACTGTGTTAATCAAGTGAAGAAAAAGTGTAGTGCAAAAAAAAGAGAAAACAGGATAAAAAAACACCACCACTATAAATTTTATTTTACAACTGTGATCCATCAGAAATTGGCAATCAAAATTCAAAAAACAATAATTTCTTTATGCACAAATCATAAGCATCCCTGTGAACAGCCGTTGACTCATCACCTACTTAAGATTCAATGCTTAATAATGAGGGCATAACTAGAATTAGAAACAAAACCAAAATGAAGCTCAAGCTTGTATTTTACATAGGAGATTCCATCATCCTCTTGTCCTGCAGACTAATTATCCTCAAAGATGGAGAGGTGTTAAAGGCACAAAGATAGAGGAAAGCTGAAAAAGACAACAGAGAAGAAGAGAAAACTATATGAAAAAGTGCATAAGTAAACATATGCTACATGAGCAGTTTAAATACAAATTGAAGGATCTAATCCAGTTCAGAGCAAACAAATACATTCAATTTAAATTTACTCATCAGCCAAGATGTATGTGCTTCTCCTCATCCTCAATTAAGCCTGTAGGATGTAGGCTATTCAGCAAAATTATATATTTAGATCCCAATTTTCTTAGGATTCTTTTTCTGTCTCTACCTTGTTTGCTCTCTGGTGCCCTGTCAATGCCAAAAAATGTGATTCCATCAGTTTCTGTTTAGTGAAATTGTTGCCAGAGTCTTGCAAATGGGTAACTCAGATCTTTGTGTCAGACAGCACACAGGTGTTCAGGAATCCTCTTCTTCCTCACAGGGAAGATTGTACTTCCTACATACTACAAACCACCCATACAGATGAGCACATATACAATGAAGTCACTATTACAGTTAAAAAATTTGCTCATTTTGACTCTTCTGCCCGTGTGTAAGGTGTATGTTTTCTTATTTTTGCTGTGTGTGCATGCTCCACAGTTCCCAGATTTGGAAAATCCCAATTGGTCCCTCAACCAGGATCCTGCATTGTTTTGATAGTTATGAGGGTAACTGTGTACCAGAATATTCTTGACTGAACCGCTCTTCCTGTAGGTGATCTGCAGATGGGGACTGACTAGGTGTCCAATGACCTTGTCAGACCGTACTAAATTCCAATGTTTACTTCTAGGGTACTTAACTGCTGGCGAGTCACTGGTATAGGTGGTGATCAATCTTACAATACCCAAGCCCTGTTGTTTAACTTTTGGTGCCAGAAGGCTTGCTCTGTTCCTTTCTGATACTTTCTCAACAGCTGCTTTGATGACCCTGGTGGGATAACCTCTCTCCTTGAAATGGCAACACATGTTATTTGCTCCTTTAAGAAGGATTTGTGGCTGCAGTTATTATCTTTGAACCGAAGTAACTCCCCATAGGGGATACTCCATTTTAACCTGGTGGGATGGTGACTACAATGGAGAATGCTATTCCCCACTGTTTTCTTTCGGAAGAGGCTAGTTTATACTGTGCCCGTCTCTATCCTGACCCTGAAGTCAAGGAACTCCATCTCTTAACTATCGATCTTCCAGGTACATTTTAGGTTCAAATTGTTTGTATTCAACCATTGCAGAAAAAAACTCCAATTTGTTATATGGTCCATCCCAGATAACAAAAAGGTCATCGATATACCTTGTCCAAAATACAATGTGTTGTGCCCAGTTAACATTTGTGTCTGTCCAGATGTATTGGGCTTCCCACCATCCCATGAAGATACCAACAAAACTAGGAGCAAAGCAACTTCCTATCGCGGTACCTATGAGTTGTTTGTACCATACATCTCCTAATAGGAAGATGTTGTTCTTTAGGCAGAACCTTAGCATATCCAATAGCATCATGGAATGATCATACTGAGCAATAGGCTTGTCCCTGAAAACGTTTGGTATGACTTGATCCCTAGCTTGTGATCTATACACTTGTACAAAGAGACAACATCTATCATTACCAACATGTAAGTTTCCTTCCAAGGAATGTTTGTATTTTGGTGAGAATCCCTGCAATAATCAGGGAGATTGAGATCATAGGCACATAAAAAGAAGTCCAAATAAATGGATGTATTTTCCAACAGGCTACCATTGGCTGAAATTATGGGTCTGCCAGGTGGGTCAGTCTTGTGTTTGTGTACTTTGAGCAGTAGATAAAAACAAGGTGCCACTGGGAACCTAGTCATAAGGAATAGATATTCATCCTGGCTCAAAAGTTCCTTCCCCTGCCAACCCTTTAGTAGCAAGTGATATTACGTCTTGGTCTGCGTGTATGCCTCAAAGGTGGATTTCTCATAGCAACCTGACCATAATAGCAGTTTTTTTTGGCCCTCCTGATTATACTTATTGATGTACCATTAGACTACATTCCCACCTTTGTCCAATGGTTTGATGACAAAGGATGTCACCTTAAGATCATCATGGGGTGTAACTGGGTTGAATCTAGATCTTGGACGGAAGTCATTCCTACTAGCCCTGTCTGTTTCTAGACCCAGCTGACACAGCAAATCCCTGTCAGTGTCCTAGTTTCTCCCACCCTCCTCAAAGTCATGTAAGATGGCAAGTGTGGGCGCATCCCCAATACTCAAAATGTCAGAAGCTGCATCCCGAGTGCTCTCTCCCAAGACCACTCTTTTCTTGTCAATCTTTTATCCTGTTGTGTGTGGAATTTCAGTAATTACAATTTCCTTACAAATAAAGAAAAAATCAATGCGAGTCTCTGCATAATTAAAATTAGAGCTGGGAAAAAAAAGGATAAACCCAATTCAAGGAGGGAGCGTTCATCATCCAACAGTTTTTGGGTTGACAAATTAATGACAGTAAGAGAGAAGAGTGGTCTTGGGTGAGATCACTCGGGATACAGCTGTGATGGTTGGGTAAAGAAACAGACAGGGCTAGTAGGAATGACTTCTGTCTGAGTTCTAGATTTAGATTCAGTGAATTTCTAAGGTTTTTTTTTAATTCTATTTCCTAACTATAATGTCCCTGTAACCTTTGTTTTATTTCCGTGAATTTATATAGTTTTAAAAAAAGTAGTCATGTTAGCAGATTAGTGTAGAACAGGTGCAAGGCCTACAACTAGCTCTCAGGAATTTTGATGTGTAGGAGTTACAATAGCTACCATAATGGCTTCTTGGCCCCAAAGGTGCCTCTGGAGCCAAGGGGACTTCATCCCCCAACTAGTAGTGCACCAGGGGGCACGTTTGCAGAGTGGTGAGGAAAGGGGGCGTGCCTTTGACACCTTCTCATCAATTCTGCTGTGTGGGAATTACTGGAGGTAACAGAAGGGGTAGTTGCCCCCCAAGGACAGCCTTGGGGGTAAACTCCTCCTCCTATTACCTCCAGTAAATCTCATACAATAGTATAGCTGAGATCTGATAACAGGCCAGGTCCCCTTTCTCGACCACTCTGCAAACACGCATCCTGGTGCACTACTAGTAGGGGGATGAAGTCCCCTTGGCTATGGAAGGTCCTTAGAGGCAAACTACCCCTCCTATTACCTCCAATAAATCGCATACAGCAGGACTGCTGAGGCCTGAAAGCAGGCCATGCTCACTTTCTCCAACACTCTACAGAAGTGGCTCCTGGTGCAATACTAGTAGGGGGATGAAGTTCCCTTAGCTATTGAGGGCCCTTGGGGGCCAACTACCCCCCCTGATACCTTCAGCAAGTCCCACACAGTGGGTTTGCTGAGATGATTTTGGTGGCCACACCCCCTTTCTTCTCCACTCTGCAACATGCTTCCTGGCGCACTACAAGGTGGGGGATGAAGTCCCCTTGGCTCTTGAGGATCCTTGTGGCCAACTAGCCCTCCTGTTATATTCAGTAGGAACCACACAGCTGAATTGCTGAGAGGTGGTCAGAGGTCACGTCCCTTTCTCCACCACTTCGCAAATCCTGCCTCCTGGCACACTGCTGCTTGGGGGAAGAAGCCCACTTTAGTCCTGAGGCTCTCAGGAGGCAAGGTAACATCCTCCCCCCACCAGCTCTGCACCAGGAGGTGTGTTTGCAGAGTGGTGGAGGAAGGGGGCATGGCATATGACTACCTCTCAGCAACCAAGGGGCCTTCATTCCTCAACCATGTACGTGCCAAGAGGCATGTTTGCATAGCAGTGGAGAAAGGGGGCAGGGCCTCTAACGAGTTGTCCTTTGTTGGATATTTGGTGGTGAATATTGTGCGTAAGATGCCACTCTCACGAAAAGAGCACCCATCCTGAAAAGTGTTAGATGGCATATGTGGCATTGGGTGGTAGAAAGAGGAGAGACCATCAAAACCGGCATAATCCACATGTAGAAAAATCCTTGCTGATGCGAAATTTAAACATTACAAAATGGACAACTATTGATTACTCAAATCTTTTTTGCAGGTAGGTGCTAGAACTACAAGGGATGTGTGGCCGGGCAAGGGATACAGACTTGGATATTCGAGTGCCAATTTCATTGGAGACAATTGTTGATGACCACAAAATGCAACTGAAGAGCCAGATTATCATGCACTTTGTTCCCACTAAGGGATAAATACTGTTACACTAACAATTAATGAGTTAGTGGGTTCATACAAAAATTGATATGTTGTAATATAGTGGTTAATAGACACTGAGATGGCACCGGTGAGAGCGTTCAATTCATTTTTTTTTTTTAGAAAGATGGTACATATAAGGACAAATTTCATAAATTATTACATACATGATAAGAACATTGATATACATTTGATATATTTACATGCATTTTCTAAAAGAAGTTTATTAGCGGGAGCAAGGAGAATAAATATATATTTGGGAATAGAAAACAGTTTCAATTAATTAAAGGCGAGCATCTTTTAACCATTTCTATCTATTCTCCAATTAGTTACAAGAGAGCGTTCGATTCATAGTAAGACTGCAGTCCTTCGTCAATGCCTCAGATGAATCATCCAATAAGAGCAAAGCACTGAGCTTAAAGGAATGTGAAATTGACAAAACCTTTATTGAATCAACATTGAGAAAGGCTCTAATCGTCAAAACCAAAAAAAACGCTCTTCTGAACTTTGTTGGATATTTGGTGGTAAGTATTGTGTGTGAGATGCCACTCTCACGGAAAGAGCACCCTCCCTGAAAAGTGAAAAGTGTTTACCTCCAAATTAAGCATGCCATACTTGCTAATGTCCCTGACCTCTCTTCTATTCCACATTCCTCGCTGCTTGAAGATAGACTCTTATCAGAACCACTCCAAACCAAGGTGATATCCCTTACCTACCGCAAGCTTTGTAACAACATGCCCAACACCTTCCAACTTCTGAGAGATAAATGGCAGGGCGACATTGGTACCATGGATGATACTGAATGGCAAGCGGCCCTGATGTCCCCGCGCGAATCAGCGATCAACCACAGATTTAGGCTCATTCAGCTAAAGATACTACACCGAACATACATGTCCGCTCCCCTACTAGCCAAAATTGGTAAGCGCGCGACAGACCTCTGTCTCCGTAATTGCGGGCAGGTTGGTACTTTCTACCACATTATATGGGAGTGCCCGATGATTCAAGAAATATTGAAACGAGCTGTTCGTAAGATGTCTGATGCATTGAAACAAATGGTTCCCTTGTCCTCCATGGGCGGACTCCTTAATATATGGGACCCTACAGACCTCACTGCACTGGAACGACAATGGCCGGCTCTAGGCTTTCTCTTACTAAAGCGCGAAATAGCAATGCACTGGGGCTCGCCCACTAATCCGCTTTTGATCAAATGGGTCGCTGCAATGGATGTATGTACGTTATCTGAAAAAACTGTATACAAGGTATGGGGATGTCCTGGTACTTGGGATAAGAAATGGAGACATTGGAATATTTATAGAGGCGACCTTTGTACTTCTCCTACAACTGAGATGGCGATGTCCTGGAATGGTTCTCCCCGCACTAGTACTTATGTTGCCCAGCTATAATGTATGCTTTCTATGTCAATTTTGTATTTCATGATTGTCAATTGCTCACTTCTTCTGCTTTTGTTCAATAAAATATAATTTAAAAAAAAAGTGAAAAGTGTTCAATGGGATATGTGGAATTTGTTGCACTCATACAAAACCATTGAAATTCCTCAGTTATAGTTAGTTGTACTAACTGTAACTCTCGCGCCCGCAATCCACTGGTGATGATGTAACATATTACATCATTCATGACATGGTCAGTGACATCACTGATGACATCACTGATTACTTCTCAAATGACATCACTGATGACATCATCCAGTGAATGTGGTTTAGTTTGTTTTTTAAATATGTACTATATATACACCAATCTGCATTGAAGAATCAGTGGATATATAATATCTGGATAGAGGATTTAGTAGCAGTGTGATTGATTGTTTACTTGAGTAATTTATAGTGGCTCACTAAATATATAGGATAGTGGCTAAACTGTGTGAATATCTGTTTTACTTGGTCAGTTGTTGTGTAAACTGCTGCACCAGTTGGTTACTAGCTATGTGAAAGTCTATATTAGTTATTGATTAGTTAACTGAGTATGTGTATGGCAGAGTGAATGTGTGTGTGGCTCGGTGGGGGGGTGTGACTGCCCAAAGATGTGTGAATAGTTGATTCAGTAGGTATATGAGGTTAAGACTACATGTTATAACAGTTGTTTGGATGACTAAATATCTTTATGGATGTGGTGATGAGCAAATATATCTCTCAATGGTACATGTCCAACAAACTAGAAAAATAAAAGGCAGTGTATGTGACATTTGTTGTATATAAATAAATATACATAAGACTCAGTGATTGTATGAGAGACTGTATAGATAAGTGTATACTTGTAATAGTGATTTTATAACACACTAAATATGAGTTACTATCTATATGAATAACTGAAGTGGTGTTTGTATACGTGTGTAGCTGAGTAAATATAAGTATGATCCATTGTTTGCATAAGTGAGTAGGATGACTGCATAACTGAATAGGATGTGTGCTGGTCTATAATGTCAATATAAGTGTATAAGTATATTTGATAGTGGTATATTGATCATTGACAACATGTATAGGTGAATCTACAGGTAAGTGATTAGATGTGTGTGTAGATCTAGGAATCACTGAGTGGGTTTTTAGAAATTTGTATTGCTGTGTCAATGAATTCAAATATGGTACTCCGTGTTTTACAGTGAGTGATGAAAGGTTATACTAGTTTATGATGAGGTGTATCGATTGTCACATGGATGATGTCATCAGTGATGTCATCACTGGTGTCATTTGAGATGTCATCAGTGATGTCATCAGTGATGTCACTGACCATGTCATGAATGATGTAATATGTGACATAATCACCAGTGGATTGCGGGCACGAGAGTTACAGTTAATACAACTAACTATAACTGAGGAATTTCAATGGTTTTGTATGAGTGAAATACCCAGCTAACTATAACACCCCTGAAACCTATGTTTTTTTCAGTGAATTTCTAAGGTTTATTAAATGTTAATTCCTAACTATAACCTGCTTGAAACCTATGTTTTTTTCAGTGAATTTCAAAGGTTTTTTAAATGATAATTCCTAACTATAACCTGCCTGAAACCTATGGTTTTTTTCAGTGATTTTCAAAGGTTTTTTTAAATGACAATTCCTAATTATAATGTTCACCACTTCCCCATATCTTCAACAAGAAATCAAATCTTCAATCCCACCTAAAAAAACAGGCAATAGTTCCACTTACCACTAACAAATAACATCAACATTTAACTAGTGTAAGGACGTCGACTATGTACTGCGTGAACTCACTCCCATATTGAAAGAGCAATATGTGATAGAGGTACTAATTTTACACTTCGGACACCCAACAAAATCACAATACCTAGCGCCACTACCACTACAGCCATCCCTCCTGACCCCTCCCCCTCTACTACCTCAGAGGCAGCGCAAAACAGGAAAAGGGACCTTCCCAAAATAATATCTCCCCTCAACAGCACACTAGCTCAGTGTTCAGAGATGTGGCAACCAACTATGTATAAGGGAAGGAACTCGCACATCAACAATAATTTACACATTGCCAAGACTACCGGTGAAATGTTATACATATCTCACTATAGAAACCAAAACCTTTTCTGTGTGTAGATATACCATTGATACGTGTATACTGCACAGTGGACGCAACCATATTATCTCAGACTCTGGGAAATTTCTTGGTCATGTTGCTGTGTTGTCTCCCCCCCTTGAAGCAGAACTGAAGTGGGCTGATCCAATGTACGCAACATCAGCGTAAGAGTATAAATAATTAGCCTACGCCTTGGGCGTGGTTCACTTCTGCAAAGAGAAAAGACTCTGCCACAGCGAAGGTCCTCACCCTGCCACTTGGCTGCGTCCATGACCACGTGCCTCTTCGATACAGGCCGATTGCCAACTCAGAGCCACAGCACTGCAGACTTATGTCTGTATTGACTACTGCCTTCGATCTACACTGCAGACAGCAGGGTTCACAACTTGAATTCAGCTTTGGGTCTACACTACGCACAGCATTGAAGTTATCCTTCATTTATGTAAGGCAGAGACAATTCTAGTCTATGTGCTCAGACTTTGTTAAAATAAGTGATACAAATTTGCCATCGGTATCCGTGCTGAGTACTGCCTTCGATCTACAGTGTGGTCAGTAGAGTTCACCACTTGATACCAGTAGCTCTTAAGCACTACAGACAACATTGAATTCAGTCTCGATTTATTTAAAGCAAAGACCATTGTACTATGTCCTCATATTTTGTTAAAGTATGAACAGTAGGAAATTCAGCCTTAATTTATTTAATGCAGAGACATTTCTACTATATGTCTTCAGATTTTGTTTAAATAAGTGACAAAAAGCATTCCTCCATGTCTGTGTCAACTACTTCCTTCGATCTACACTGTGGACAGCAAGGTTCACAACTTAAATTCAGCTTTCCATGTACACTACGGACAGCATTGAAGTTAGCCTTGATTTTTATAAGGCAGAGACAATTTTGTTAAATGATGCAACAACAAATATTCTTCAATGTCTGTACTGAGAACTGCCTTCAAATGTACACTGCGTTCAACAGAGTTCACTACTTGATATCAGAAGCGCATCAGCACTACAGACAACATTAAATTCATTCTCGATTTATTTAAGGCAGAGACAATTGTACTGAGTCCTCAGATTTTGTTAACTGTGACAAAATAGCATTCATCGATGTTTGTGTCGACTGCTGCCTTTGATCTACACTGCAGACAGCGGGGTTCACAACTTTAATTCAGCTTTCCATCTTCACTATGGACAGCATTCAAGTTATCCTTAATTTATGTAAGGGAAAGACTTCTTTGTTGAAGGATGCCACACAAAAAAATTCCTCAATGACTGTACTGAGTTCTGTTTTCAAATGTACACTGCGATCAAAAGAGTTTACCACTTGAAACCTGTAGCGCATAAGCACTACAGACAACATAAAATTCAGTCTTGATTTATTTAAGGCAGAAGAATAGTACTGTGTCCTCAGATTTTGTTAAAGTATGTGACATAAAAAACATTCCTCGATGTCTGTGTCAACTACTGCCTTCGATGTACTCTGCGGACAGCAGGGTTCACAACTTGAAGTCAACTTTGCATGTATCCAACGGACAGCAAGGAATTCAACCTTGTTTAATTTAATCCAGAGAAAATTGTACTGTATCTGTTCTGATTTTGTTAAAATAAGTGACAAAAATCATTCGTCGATATCTCTGCTGACTACTGCCTTCGATTTACAGTGTGGACAGCAGGGTTCACATCTTGAATTCAGCTTTGAATCTATACTACGAACAGCATGAAATTTAGCCTTGGTTTTTTTAAGGTAGAGTTATTTGTACTTTATGTCCTCAGATTTTGTTAAAAGATATGACAAAAAAGAATTTCTTGATGTCAGTGATGCCTACTGCCGTCGATCTACATTGTTAGAGCTCACCATTCAGATAGAATGACAATTGTACATGCCGCATTCCAGTAGAAAAGAGACATTACCCCACTGCGACCCCCCCAAACCACAAATCATCACAGGGTACGCGCACGCTGAGTTCTTTCGGTACCACTAACTCACTGCACCACAAGTCATTTCCCCGTAGCCTTATTAAAGCAGAATTCACTAGGCAAAAAAAATTGCTCCCAGTACAGCCCCATGCATTACGCATTATCGCAATGTACGTACAAGCTCAAAGCCAAAGATACTACTAACTCAGCACACCATAAATCATTGGAAAGAAGAGTGAACAGTTTTATGTCAGCAATGAGGCATACTATCACTTTTAAGTGGAATTCATGGAGAATTAAATCAACAAAAGACATTACTCCAATTACTGTGCCCCCCTCCCTCCCCCCCAGACCACGCATCATCACAGGATATGTACACGCTAAGCACCAAAAGGACTAGTACCTCAGTGCACCAAAAACGATTATCACGTGGCCTTACTACGGCAGCATTGACAACACAAAAAAACATTACTATCAGTACAGCCTGCCCGGACCACACATCATCGCAGGCTCCACAGAACCTTGTTGTTTTAGATACCACTAGCTCAGTGCCAACCAAAATAAGTATACCACCTATCAAACCTACACAAAATCCCTTTATTATGCTTCCTTCAAAAACTTTGTTTATATCATTTATAGATTTAGTTGAATAATAAAATGTACACTACATACATGTTCTATCTTTTATTTCAATCATGATTGCAGATAATGCAGTCCACCCTAAGATCTACTCTGCGCACAGCAGGGTTTACAACTTGAATTCAGCTTTGGATCTACACTACAGACAGTAGAGAATTTGCAGCTAGATTCATCATTAACCAGTTTTGCGAGTCCTTAATAGCGATTCATAAGGAATCGTTATTAAGGACTTACAAAATGGAATTCATGTAGGAATTGCAAAAAATATTGCGATTCCTACATCTTCCTTATTTGCGATTAGCAAATTGCTAATCGCAAATAAGGAATAACTCCCCATTCATTCCTATGGGCCCAAGGCCCATAGGAATGAATGGGGAGTTATTCCTTATTTGCGATTAGCAATTTGCTAATCACAAATAAGTATGCGATTTCAAGGGTGCCAGGGGTGTCCAAAGGACACCCTGTAGCACCCCTGAAAAGCAAATGTAGCCAGATGTTGCGTGTGTGTGTAACATACCACTCAGAAAAATGCACTAAAGTGCATTTTTCTGAGTTTTCACTATTTACCATGAAGTCTGACTCCGTGGTAAATAGCGGCCAGAAATTGCGAATTCGCAAATTGAAAATGGTTGATGAATTGCATTTAAGGAATCTCAAATAGAGATTCCTTAAATGCAATTCCTCGCAAATATGCGATTTCGCAATTAGCGATTTTTGCATTTCGGATGATGAATCCCAAATGCAAAAATTGCACTCGCAAAGGGCCAGATTCTCAGAATCTGGCCCTTTGCGAGGCGAATTTTCTTTGATGAATCTAGCTGTTGGCCTTGATTTATTTAAGGTACAGACAAAAAATACTACTGTGGCACTGCTAGTATGCACAAGCACCTTTAATCCCTACATCCTATGACCTATGTTTACCAAAAATGTAGAACACAGCGCAAAAATGTACCTCCACCACCGGCAATACCAGGTATCACCTTCAACATCGCCACCAGACATACGTCCCAATTTTGAGAAAGTTAGAATGCACTGCGTGAAATGTAATTGTTTAATTTGTTATGGGGAGCAATCGGTAGATCTAGTTTGCAGAGCAATTGGTAACCATTGATGGTAGTTTGTTTTTTAACCTCAAAGTTCATGCAGACCAGTATGCAACACTCACAATTTTGAGTACAGACCGCTAGAACCACGCATCATCGCAGGGTGAGCACACGCTGAGCACCACACGTACCACTAACTTGGTGCACCATAACTAATCGCCAAGACAAAATGCAGTTGCCAAAAGACATTTTTAGCAGTGCGTTCTGCTTAAACCACGCATCATCGCAGGCTCTAGACAATCCGCCCCTATCTCAGAGTACCACAAGTCATAAACCCTTCACGATAGAATCTTCTGTGTATTATTTCACATATAATGCTCCTACCTTTGTACAGCAGAATTTATAAACCGTTTATGATTGAATATCTGTGTATGATATCATGATTACTATTCTACTTCTTACCAACAGAACGTATTAAAATGGAGTAAAGCACACATGACAGTACCCACTTCAACTATCTACCTGTGTCAGTGTACTTATTATGTTTGTAAAATGCTGCTCCTGCGCCCTACCACATTATATTGTGCTGTAAACAGCCTATGCAACCATCTTACCTATACCAATAACAAAAACTTCGATTATAAAACTTTCTCTCAATCATTCTACAAATACAAACATACAAAATGGATCATTACAATACTGCAAAGAAACTGTATAGTCAATTAATAATTGTGTTTTTTATTTATTTATTTTTTTAGCATATTTATATAGCTCGCAGTCAACCCAAAACTATATTAACTCTTTACATGACCACCATATTGACAGTACATTTTCAGGCAAGCGTAGATTACATCATTACTGTACAATAACAGGATGTGGACGCAACTCCGAGCCTCGCACACTGATTTCCAGCACCAAGTTCAACAGTATATCTGAATGACCACATATGTATATATATTATCTGCCTTTCATGTACCAAAAACTGCAACTTAAAGCTTTCACAGCCCTGTATTACTACAGCTACAACACTCCACTGAATGTACAACAAACATTTATAATCACAGAAATGCGTCATGTCCACCATCTTTTATGTATGCAACTATGAATGAATATAGAGTCGGTGATACCCCGTACCTTCCATGTTGGCCATGTTGAGGAACTTTACAGATATAATGACCCATTTGCGTTTAAGACCCAGATGACGTCAGCACTACAAGACGGACACCGGAATCACTTGATTTCTCATATAGCTCACGACGGAACCACACTGAAGGGAAGCAGACTCCACACATCAAGTAAGGAAGGAGCTGGTTTATTCAGATCCAGTTACAACAACTCCCTGGCAGCAACTGCCGTGCCTAGAACACACTTCGTTCCACACAGGGAACGTTCCTGAATAGAATATGTAGAACAGATCCCAACACACCTCCCCTTCTTCATAAAAACAAGGAAAAGGAGAATAGAAGAACAAGAGAAGAGAAAGGAATAAAGAAATGATAGAAAAATAAATGGAGAAGAAATGATAACAGAAAGTTATGACATTATATATAACATAGAGTTGTCGCTTCAGAGAATTATGACATTTTGTAATCACGGAACCTGGCAGGAAGGGATTTTAACCTGGAAGATGTCCTCCTCGGGGAATCCGAATAAACACTACCTTCTCTCCCATGAACATCAGAGGGCACACTAACAGAAGGAAAACGAGAACCCAGCCTTCTATTCACCACATCAACCATGGGTTTGGGAACAATGGAGATGGTAGATTTATTCCACACTGTTCCATCCATTAACACTACTACCTGGTCTTTCACAACAGAGACTCTTTTAGGAGACGAAAATCGAGACTCTCCCTTGCGACGAAATTCCGGTTTCTTGATTCTCACCCAATCACCTACTCTTACATCCAGAGAATGACGTACGGCAGACCTAGTATCATATTTTGATTGGACAGCTGTCCTGACATCAGTCACAGCAGACATTTTCCTAGTATCAACTACTCTTCTGGACATCCACTCCTTATTCAGTTTGGAACCAGCAACCCTTTCCCGAAGTAAAGTGAAAGGGGCAACACCAGTACTGACGTGAGGAGTGTTTCTCACAGCCCACAACATATCACAAATGGCTCTGCGCCAATGCAACTCATTTACCAAGGCAAGGTGCAGGTGTTCCTTGACAACACGGTTGAACAGCTCAACTAAACCATTGCTACGAGGGTGGGGGTGAAAAAGAGATGTACAAATGTGTTTAATCACTGCCTCCGTAAAAAATGTTTGCATTTCAATTGAAATAACTGAGTACCATTGTCTAATACTAGCTCCTCTGGAAAACCCTCCCTGAGAAAAATATCCTGAAAAAAACTGATAACAGAAGTGGAGTTGGCACTATCCACAAACCTAACTTCAAGCCATTTTGACATGCAATCAATTAGAACAAGGGCATATTTGGGAGAGCTGCCAATAAGGCCAAACAGACCAGCAATATCAAAAGCTAGTTTGGTCCAGGGTGTATTCTTCACAGCTATGGGTTCAATAGGAGACGGTTGAGTCACTTGAGACTTGTCACTAGTGACACACGCACAACAATCCCGAACAAAGTGTCCAAAGCCGGCCACCAAAAATCTTGCCTCATTCTTCACTTCATGGCACAGATGCCCGGTTGACCTTCATGGGCCAGATTTAAAATCCTATCACGAATAGAAAAGGCAACTACTAGCAGACCACTTCTGCGTAACACGCCCTCCACTACAGACAATTCATCCTTAACCCTTTTGTAAGGGATCAAATCAGAAGTACATTCTTTATCAGTGTGCCACACATTGGTTAAAAAGTCAATAACCTTCACAACAACATCATCCTCAGATATACTGTCTAACCACTCACGCTTAGAGAGAGCACAACCCACAGTGTCTTCCAAAGAGCTTACAGCACAAACAAATTCTAAATCGTCATACTCTGAAGTATCATTCACACTGCGAGGGGCAATCTGGACAAGCAATCAGCAACATGATTTTTAACTCCAGCCACATACTCCAGACGATAGCGAAACTCCTGCAGTTTGAATTGCCACTTGGCAACTCGTGGTGTAGCCCTACCGCCACCCCTGGTTGTGAATCGGTCGAGCAAGGGTTTGTGGTCTGTTCTTAATATGAATTCATTTCCCCACACAAAGTTCTTAAAGTGTTGTACACCCCACCACAAACCAAGAGCTTCCTTTTCAATAGTTGAGTAAGTAGCCTCAGCACCCCTCATAGTTCTTGAAGCGAAAGCAATAGTTTCCTCACGACCATCGCTCCTCCTTTGAAGAAGAACTGCACCCAACCCAACATTGATGGCATCTATATAAAACATAAATCATTGATGTTGAACAGTTTAAGGGGCCCAGCCTGCACAATTTCATTCTTAATTGATTCAAAGTTTTTGTTACAGTCGTCATCCCATACAAATTTAAAATTTTTCTTAAGTAAGTTACGCATGGAGGCGGTTTTAGTGGAAAAATTACTAACAAATTTTGCATAGTATTCAACCAATCGTAAATATGAATGAAGTTGGTCCTTGTTCACTGGAGTGGGTGCATTCTGGATAGCCTCAATGATTTTAAGTTTGGGCTCAATACCCTTGTGGGAAATATGGTGACCTAAATAATCAACGCCATCTTGCAAAAACGTACATTTGTCAGCCCTTAATGTTAAACCACTAGCTCTAATGATACTCAGTACATGTTTAACCCTTTCATCATGTTCATGTTCAGTCTTTCCATGAATAAGGATATTGTCTTGAAAAAAACGACTCCGGGAATATCCTTAAATAGATTCTTCATCAATCTCTGAAATACTGCCGAAGCAGAGGCGAGGCCGAAAGGCATACGAATGTAACAGTAAGCACCTTCCGGAGTGAAGAAAGATGTTAAATGTCTAGACTCTTTGAACAGTTCAATTTGATGGTATGCAGAAGAGATATCCAGGGAAGTGAAGATTTGGCACAATCTAAAGTGATTAACAATTCATTGATGTTGGGAAGTGGTTGACGATTGACTCAGATGTTGGAATTGAGGTCTTTCAAATCAACACACATCCTGAGACACTTTTCTGATTTTCGAGCTAAAACAATCGGTGCGAGACATTTGGAACCTTCAATGGGTTCAATGACCCCGGCTGTACATAGATGCTTTAATTCCTTCTTAAGTTCAGGACGAAGACTCAAGGGCACCTGGCGAACCTTGTGTGCAATAGCCTTGGCACCATCCTTGAGAATGATACGATATTGGAAACCCTTGAGCTTACCAAGCTTGCCATCGAATACTTCAGGGAACATATGCTCCCACTTGACACTTGATAATTGGGTACAAGCGTGAGCCGAAGATGGACCAAAAGTAGATTAGTAAAATTCACTATGGGAAACCACCGTGTCAGGATGGTTAGGATCCAAGACAATATTTAGCGCACTTGTTCACTCCAACCTGATACATTTGCCCCTTCCTTGACTACAAATACAGTACCAGAAGCATGGTCGAAATTGAATGTAAGATCAGCAACAAATGTTCCTAAAACTTCAACTCTTTTGCCTCCATAGGCAAAGATTTTGATGTCAGATTGTTCGAGATGTGCATTGGTTATTTTATCACAATCCATGACATTGACCAAAGTAAATGGAGAACCAGAATCCGCTAGAAAACTTAAAGGTGTTCCATTTACAGAAATATTACAAGAAGTAGATTTTCTCCTGTGAGCTCCATCCAGAGAAGACAATTCAACTATCCCATCCTCGTCACCAGTGAAGGGAAGCAGACTCCACACATCAAGTAAGGTAGGAGCTAGTTTATTCAGATCCAGTTACAACGACTCCCCGGCAGCAACTGCCGTGCCTAGAACACACTTCGTTCCACGCAGGGAACGTTCCTGAATACAATATGTAGAACAGATCCCAACACACGCCCATAGCTCCGGAATCATGGTTCACAGCCTCGCGCAGCACTGGCATACGTCAATCCAGCTCACTCCGCTTACACTTCCAGGAAAAAACAAAAACTCAACATTGCCCAGATTTCCATTGTACTGATTTCTTAGTTCCAGGTCTAGTTGTCAGAACGGCACACACACATTCCCTCATGGCTGGTATACACCCATACCACACCCATCCAGCACATCCATCACTACACACGTTACCCTACCAATAAAAAAGACGAGGCGCACGTGCTCTACACCCTGCCCCCTTTCCTTATTTCTCAACTTTGTTTTACTGTTTTCTTGTGACTCTGCTCTTCCGACAAACAACATGGCTGCCAATACTTCCTGGTTTAGAGTATTGACAGCCAATCAGCATGCAGCTCCTGCTCGTAATTGTAGGTATTTACATACGTGTACGCCGCGATCTTTCTTTAAAAAAATTAAATAAATAATAGAGCCTAAACATCCATATACCACCCCCTGAGCAAGCCTAGAGGGTCAGAATGTCTCTACCCTACCCCATTCCCTTTTTTCTCAACTTTGTTTTACTGTTTTCTTGTGACTCAGTTCTAGCGAGGCACAAGATGGCCGCCAACACTTCCTGGTTTTGAGTGTTGACAGACAGTTCACAGCCAATCAGCATGCAGCTCGCGCTCGAAATTGAACAGATTTCAGTACGCGCACTGAACTCCGACTCTAGATATCGCTATGAATTTACGTGCAATTTTCTCAGAAACTACTGAGCGGATTTACACCATTTAACAAAAGGCACAATCTGCGAACAGAACTCCACCTCTCTGCCAAATTTCGTGTAATACCGTTCAGCCGTTCCGGTTGTAGCCCTGGCTAAAGGTCCCTATGGAAAATTACATGGGAAAAACATGTTTGGGACCCCCCTTTTTTTCAGCCCCCACTTGACGAATCACCCCCAAACTTTCAGGGAAGGAGCGGAACTGAGCAGGCCATTTTCTTGGAGAAATTCACGAAGATTCATCCACCGGCGCCAAAGTTACTCCAAATAGAATGTTGTGGATTTCCTATGGAAACTAAGTCCTAACTATAACTACCTACTGGCGACCGCCAGTAGGTAATATATATATATATAATGATTGTTTATAACGCAATGCTATACACAGATATATATACATAAAAAACGAGCAGCGACAGTACTTTTTCACTGTTTTGTAAACACATGCAACACTGGAGGTCACCACCAGGGGGTGATGACGTTTTCTAAAATAAGTGTATAAAAGAGCATTACTAACGTAACTATGTTGCAGCGTGAACAAGGGCACCTTGGCCCGAAACGCGTCGCTGGTTCTGTGGGTGATGTGTTAATAAAAACGACATCTTGCTGACTTTGTTGGTCCGTTCCTCTACTTGCTGGCGTGGAAGCGTGGGCTGCGAGCGCAGAGCGTGCAGAGGAGGAGTTGCGCTCTCATATGTGAACGGAAGTCGATTTGCTTCCGTAACGGACCCCTTCACTGCAAGACGGCAACCGCCTACAAATCGCCATCTTTTGGATCTCTGTTGGGATCTACGGCGGCTGTCCCCGGGTTAGCTGTGATTGAACCGAAATACTGCTGGCCGTTGAAGCTGCCCCTTTGGATCACGTCGGAGGACGCGGAAAGCGGATTCCCGTCATCTTTGAGCGGTGAGTGCTACAGCATTACAACCCGGTGGTGAAGTTAAGCAGCACAAATCTTTGCAGGCATATATATTACACTTGCCTGTCACAATCTAAACCCACAGTAAAACAACAACATGAACGAAGAGGAGGTCGACAGAGTGCGGGAGGAAGCCGCTCTGAATATGTTTGATGGGACTGATAACCCCCTAGGTAATGACAAGGCATCGTCACAAAGCAGCACTAACACGGCACAAGCGAGGAATTTAAAACTGTTATTTAAGGAGTTGGAAAAATTACGGAAGGCAGAGTGCACCAAATGGTGGGAGCATAAATCCCTAAGCAAGTATGAGGAGGTTGGCCGCGTTCCTCGAGGGTTGCGCATTCTCTTAGCGCCAAGTTTTGACAACCCTGATCCGGCCATGTTGCAGGAATGGGGAGAAAGCAATCTGGCTGCCTCAATGAACCTTGTTTGCATACTGATTAAATATGCTGGCAGTGATCGTATAAAGTTGTTGGGGCTAATTAAAACATTAGAAACAGAAATCAATGCTCGCCCAGAAATTCAAGAAATAAAGAAATTCACAGACATCATGAATGAACAGATACGCAAACATGAGGAAAAAATAAAGATACGAAAGGCAACCAAATTCACTCGAGACGCGGACGATTATCGCTTTGGCAGGATTTTTACATTCTCACGCAAATACAACACAGCGAAAAGACAAGCATACACTAAAAAGAAAAAGGCTACGGGGAGTAATTCTAACAATATCAACACTATGCCTGCCCTAAGCTCTAACACCATGGCATCAGGCGCTGCTAATAATGAAAATGGCAGCGATATTTCATCCATAACAAGTGCACCTAGTATAGACTCTTTGTCATCTTGTTCTTCCAACTCGGATTTAAACTCAAGAAATGGATTTTGTAGTGGAGGAGAGGCTTCAAACCTTGAGGTCATGGCAACCCAACTCGCAAACAGACAGAGGAGGAACCAGCGTCGGAAAGCACGACGGCGCAAACGGAAACAACACCGATGCTCAACAGCAACAAAAAAAGAAGAAAAAAACATGGGGGAAACGTCGTTAATGGACAATACGATCATCAATCTTTCCAATGTCACCTTAAATAAGGCGGAAGAACAACTACTATCATTGGGATTGAATTATTCACCTGTGCAGAGTTTCAATTATGCCATGACCAGGGTTGATTTATTTTGTTTCATAAGAAAACTAAAATTGAAAAAACATTTTGCTTTGCAATCAGCCAAAGAGCTTAACAAAACTGACTTTTTGAGCGAAGAAAATTTATCCGTTGGCATCAGTCAACTTTGTGCTGCTGACACACATACTTTTCTGGATGCAAACGACCTGCTTGACTCCACCGACAACACAGAAATTGATCCTGACGAGGCCACACAAAGTCGCTTGAGGAAAATATCCATTTCCCAAATGGGTGCAGGCCTGAGCCCATTCAAAAGTAAATCTAAATACATTCCTCTAATGCCGAAAGATGCAATAGACATCTTTCATGACTGCGTTACTAATGACATCAAAAAACTTTACACCAGGGTCAACAACAATCATAAAAGAAAAAAAGAGGTACACATCAAATGCGCATATGATAAGTTGATGAAAGAATTAGCAGACAACCATGAAATCGTGATCAAAAAATCAGACAAAGCGGGCAATTTAGTAATTTGGCCCAAACAGGATTACATCAGTGAAGCCAAACGTCAACTTGATGACCCCCAGTGCTATGTAAGAGCCTCACACAAAGATTATGAGAATGCCAAACATAAATTACACAAGATGTTAAGTCAGTGGAAAAGAGATGGCTTAATTTCATCTGAGGAGCACAAGTTCATGTGTATCAATTTTCCCGTCTTGCCATCCCTTTATCTTATCCCAAAGATACACAAAGCAGTACAACCAACACCTGGAAGGCCCATAGTGTCTGCTATTGGCAGTGTGGGCGAAAAAGTGGGGGAGTACATTGATTTTTTCCTCCAAGACTTTGTAAAACAACTTCCTAGCTTTACACGTGATACCAGTGATTTTATCAGTAAAATTGCAACCATTAAATGGGATAACGATATGTGGCTCATCTCATTAGATGTGGAGGCGCTTTATACAAGCATTGATCACGGACAAGGACTTTCAGCAGTGAAACACTATCTTTCCAAGCGATTGATTACGTATTATGAACACAATAAGGTCATTCTGTGTCTCATGGAATGGTGCCTCCACAATAACTTTTTCTCTTTTGGTAAAGAGATTTTCAGACAGCTCAGAGGGGTGGCGATGGGGGCCTGCTTCTCTCCCAGCTATGCGTGCTTGCACGTTGGCTGGTGGGAGGAGCAGGTCCTCAGTGTACACCACAAAGGGTGGATGGATAACCATGTTATTTGTTTCTTGAGGTACATTGACGATATTTTCATTGCTTGGAGAGGTACTAGAGAGGAAGCCCTTACATTCATAGACGAGATAAATTGCAATACTCTTAATCTGAACTTTACGGCGCATATCGACAAAAATAGAATTCAATTTTTAGATGTTGAAGTATATGTCGCTAATGGCACCCTCAAAACCACCCTACATAGAAAACCTACTGCGGGCAATGCCACGCTACACGCAACCAGCATGCACCCCAGACACACTATTGCAGGAATCCCTTATGGTGAGATCTTGAGGTTAAAAAGGATTTGCAGTTCGCCTTCAGATTATGAAACTTTCCTAAAAGAACTTATGATACGGCTAAAGGCAAGGGGGTATTCTGATGGAATCTTAAAAGCAGCTCTTGATAAATCCTTATCTCGGTCTAGAGAAAGTCTTTTTCCCACCGTAACTTCTGTTGAAGAAACCCCTATCATAACAGATCCTCCAGTAGAATGCCCACGCCTAATTACTACATACAGTAGAGAGGACAGGAAAATCAAGTCCATCATCAATAAAAACTGGCCTATTGTCCTTAGTGACCACGTACTCAATACTAGATTGCCGGCCTCTCCTACTGTCACTTTTAGACGTGCGAAAACTATGGGTAATTGTCTGGATAGAGCAGCTCCCGAGCTTAAAACAAAAAAATCCTGGCTACGACCCATGCAGGGTTTCTTTAAATGCTCAAGCTGCCGTGCTTGCAAATTTGGCACTACCATCTCGCATTATTCCACTCCATTTAGCTCCATAGCCAAACCTATTTTGGGAAATTTTTCCTGCAGAACTGACCATGCTGTTTACGTTCTGACATGCACCTGTGGGCTTAGATATGTTGGTAGCACTAAGCTCCAGGTGCATGTCAGGATATTACAGCATTTACGGGCAATATTACACAGTGACCCGGCATATCCGGTCGCCCGGCACTTTAAAAGGGCACACAACAATGACCTTAAATGCTTGAGTTACTTTGTGATTGGAGCAGTTCCGTTGCAGAAAAGAGGGGGAGATCGTGAACTCCGGCTCAGAAAATTGGAAAGCAGATTCATTCTGGAGCTCGACAGCCGTTGGCCAAATGGGCTCAACAATATTGAAGAAATGCACCATTACTTATAACATTAGACTGCTTACCCCTAGACATTTCTGAGTCATTTCATGAGCAATCTATCTCTATTCATTTAATTTCCCCTTCTCCTATTGGTGACATTTTCTCCTAGTTAGGTTCCCTATTAGGAGAAATTAGATTTAGAAGAGGAGTGGAATAGGTTTGATTGAACATTTATCGTTGGGTGCTTAAGATGATTTGTACTGTTATTTATATCATTGCAGTGAAGTTTACAGCTCACTTGCTTTAATATATATTCATGAATTGTTTACACTAGTGTATTATGAAATGTCTTTTAACTTTTTCTATTGGATTTTAGATCAAGTTATATTGTGTCATGACATGCACCTAATCATGGGGTATGATACTATTTTTACATATGCCCATTTTAAAATTTTTGATACCCTTTTTTTTACCATCCATGATCTTAGGGAACCTATAATTTAGCCATACTGACATGCATGAAATTTGCAATTCTAAATACGATATATGTATGGAATTTGATGGTAATGCGGTTGATTTTCTCACTTTGCACTTTTTGATTCACACACTTTGCACTTTTACACACTTTTTTGCACTTTATCTCTCGCTGCTAATGCACAGATTTGCACATGTATAAAGCCATGTTACTAATAACTTGCTGCGGCAATTATTGAATTGTTGGTGATTTTTAACATCATGTGTATTGTATTTATACGGTCTTTTAACATATTTTGTTAATTTCAGGAAATCCAGATTGGTGATGTTTAACAATACAATAGGCTTTGTACATGTTTTAGAATGATTCACCAAGTCAGAATTTGCTTGAATTACTTGGATTTAACCAGTAATGATTGTTTATAACGCAATGCTATACACAGATATATATACATAAAAAACGAGCAGCGACAGTACTTTTTCACTGTTTTGTAAACACATGCAACACTGGAGGTCACCACCAGGGGGTGATGACGTTTTCTAAAATAAGTGTATAAAAGAGCATTACTAACGTAACTATGTTGCAGCGTGAACAAGGGCACCTTGGCCCGAAACGCGCCGCTGGTTCTGTGGGTGATGTGTTAATAAAAACTACATCTTGCTGACTTTGTTGGTCCGTTCCTCTACTTGCTGGCGTGGAAGCGTGGGCTGCGAGCGCAGAGCGTGCAGAGGAGGAGTTGCGCTCATATATATATATATATATATTACCTACTGGCGGTCGCCAGTAGGTATATATAGTTCGGATTTTTTCCCTATGGGATTTTTGAAAATTCTATGTCTAATAACTTTGGCGTTTGTGGACGGAATTGGCAGAAATTTTCAGGAAAATGGAACATTTTGTTTCTGAGCAGCCCCTGGAAATTTGGGGGGGTTCGTCAAGGGGGGGCCGAGAAAAAAGGGGGGTCCCAAAACGCGTTTTTCCAATGTTAATTTCCATAGGGCGGTTGGCCTCACTTTTAGCCCGAACGGCTGAATGGATTTGCACGAAACTTGGCAAAATTGTAGGGACTGGTAGCCCGATGTGCCTTTGCTAGGTCTCAATATATGTGCTCCAGTGGATTTTGAGAAATTAACGTTAAAAAAAAGATATATATCTGTAACAGCGGACCGGGCAGCGCTCCGGTTCGCGGACTTTACGCGTAACGGAACTTCGCGTAGCGAAGCTGATTGGCTCTCCGGTGTCTGTCAACATTCTAGACAGTCCGGAGCGGCCGCCATCTTGTCTCTCGGTAGGATTGAGAGACAAGAGGAGGCCAAAACAAAGGGGGAAATGACCATAAGGGGGCATAGTAGATCCTCCCTGACCCCCTAGGTTTAATGTGGAGGCTTTAAAAGGGCCCCGCGGGGCAAAAAAAGAAAAAAAAATGTTTTGTTTTTTTGCGTGGGTAGCGCCCGGTTCGCGAACCGGGAAGCGTTCTGGGCAGCGTACTATAAGGAAAAAAGAATGATAGACTTTTCAAATACTGTATGTTAATTGATTGTTGGTTTTGTTGATTATTTTTTAATTTTTTAATTTTTAAAAAAATTATTTATTAATGTAATTGTGTTTCAAAATTTAATAACATTTCTAACATTTCACTAGTTTATGAATTACATATAAAAATGATTAAAGACTCAAATAATTTTTTTATATTACATATAATTTTATTTTTCGGATTGTTTTTCAAAATTTAATAGAATGTCTAACATTTGACTGTCAGATATGTCCTCTTGTTGAGTGAACATAACTTCCCACATTTGACCGTCATCATAATGAAGTAAATGATCCACAGATTCTACACATTGAACTAATTCATGGTCCCGTGATTCATCCATGAAATCTGAGTCATCATTATCCTCAATATCTTTTTCTGTGTTGTTCTCCAGAACATTTTCGAAGGAAATATTCTGCTCACCTTCCATTTTATTGCTGTAATTTGCATAAAAAATAATTATATCAGTAGAGATAGGGCACTGTTGGGTTTAAGTTCAGACAGGTACTTGTGAGTTTATAACAGAGAAGTAATCTATGGGCAATGTATGGTTTCAGGCGTGAAGTAGTACTATTAAAAAGTGCCTGTGAAGAAGCCTAAGTAAATTCATAATTATACCACAGAAACCTAAATCAATCCATAATTATAATAAAGAAGCCTTTCTCAATGTCTAACTCTTACAGAGGGATAGTATATAACTATCTGAAAATGTTTTCAAATTTATAAAATAATATCTCACCTTCTAAAAACAAGTTTAAGTTGTGAGTGAAAATGATCTTGCAATGTAGTTCAGGAAGTAGTAGTCAAAATGGCTGTGTTTCTCTCTCTTCCTTTATATATATTCAGGTACATAACCAATCAAATTTCAGGTAAAAAAAGTAGAAAATGAAAGTAACATTTTAATTGGTTGTCAATTCCAACACTTCAGATGTGTTTTGTGAAGTAATTTACCTCAGGGTATTTAGAGAGGTGTACAGGCTAAATGGTTAAATGGAATTTCAATCAAATTTGTGAAAATGGTAGGGATTGGTATGTACTATGAGCTAATCTATATTTGGTGAAAGTGTCTCCAGTCGCTTTTCTGTAAACTACTTTCCCACCTTTTTTGATGGTGCGCTTCCCAGGGAGCGACCCGGTACGCGAACTGGCGAGCGCCCCGGTACGCGAACCTTAAGCGTTACGGGAGTCCACCATTTTGTGTTTCGGTCGACTTAAGATACAAGATGGAGGGCAAATAATGTTCAGAATGGGTAGAAGGGGGCACGGTAGACTTATCTTGACCCCCTAGGTTTTCTGAGGGTGGCTGAGGAGGCTTATATGTGCGAAATAAACCATTTTTTTAAAAAATTTCGCGAGGTTAGCTTCCGGTTCGCGTACCGGGTAGCGCCCCGGGGAGCGTACTTTGTTGAAAATTAGTGAAAAAAGTTAGAGTAAAATAATAATTGTGAGTGATCAGATGTAGGGTAGCTCTGAGAAGAGCTTTTGGGTTTATGGTACATTTAGGTACTTATAAGTAGGTACCAATGCACAGTCTTAAATTCAGAATGAAAATTCTGTTGCCCTCATCTGAGAAGTGAATTCCATCTCCTCTGTAGATATCTTGCATGAAGTAACGCAAGTTATTGTTGTACACGGAGCCCATTCCATGGTCTCTCATGTAAGCTGAAACAGATTTGTTTACATGCTTCCTCGACTTCTCAATTTGTGGACAAAATTGGTTTGACCACCTCCATTTCTGTCTTTGGCATATATTTGAATATACCAAGGCAGTCTGAGGAAAAAGTGCCATCAATTGCTCAAAGGTGTCCTTTAAAAGCATTTCCAGACCTACACCAGTCAAAGTGCCCAAATCATTACCTCCACAGTGCACAATTAACAGGTCAGGTTTTGGCAAATGCATAAAGGTTTTCACCAATGGTATCAATTGGTGACATTTTAATCCTCTGTGGCCAAACCACTTAATTTCCACATCTTGTAAATTGAGGTTAGGTAAATTCCTGTTCTCAGCATACCTCTGAGCCCAATAGATGTAACTATGTCCAACAATCCAGACAGAAAACATGGTGAGAGAAGGTTCTCCTGCAGTCAGATGAAGTGTGGCAATGAAATGGCAGTTGAAAAAATAAGAGTTTAAAATGAAAAAAACTGTGGAGTTTCTGTGTGAATGAAGCAGTAACAGTGATTGGTGGATTTTGATTGCTGAAAACAGAAAGTTAGGGTGCATGGATGAGTTCTTTGAAAGATGTATTTTGAGTGGTCAAGAAAAAATCATTAAATGAAAGAATGCACTGGATATGAGGTGCACTGAGAGTTCAGAGTTCAATTGCAACATTGTTGTGTGAACTTGCAAACACCAGAGGTCTTCCAAGAGGTGGTTGCTATGCAAAAAAGGCAGAAAGGGCAGAGGGTGGAAGGGTTTTGATTTGAAAAAAAGTGAGGGAAGAGTTTTGATTGGGTGACATGAGAGATATGTGTGAAGAATTACAGCATTTCTGTGCTTTTGATAGCTGCAGACTCTGGAGTGCATACCTTTTGCTCTGCTGAAGACAAATTGGTGTGTTTCTGAGACTGTTTTGAAACTCAAAGTATTTGCTAAGGTGAGAAAAGATTTCTTTAATTTAGATAGAGAATAGTGTGCTTTAAGGAGAAAATTATGAAGAAAGTCGTGTTTTTCAAATGTTGCTTTGTCTCAAGTGTTTTACAAATAGATGTTGTTTCTTTGAGAAATTGTAATTGGAGAAAATGTGAAGTATTAGTACTGACAGGGTTTTTTTGTGCATAGGAGCTGTGGAGTGTTTTCAAATTATGACTTGAAAATCGTTTTTGAGGAAAAGGAATGGTTATAATATTTATGACAAGGACATAATGGTGTATGCTTCTTTATAAGGCAATTGAGTGTCTCTGATGTTATTTTTCCCATTTTAATATAACACCTTTCCCTGTGGAGCAAATTGCTTGTAAATATGCTCCCACCTGTGCATGGCAAATTTAGATTTTGAATGTTTGCGTTACATAGCCATGTTAAAAGTGACACAAACATGCTGCAAAGGCAATCAAAAAACGCTTGTATGTGTCTTAAGGACATTTTAAGTCATTTCCCCATGTGCAGTGTTTTCAAATTATGATTTGAAAATCGTTTTTGGGGAAAAGGAATGGTTTTAATATTTATGACAAGGACATAATGGTGTATGCTTCTTTATAAGGCAATTGAGTGTCTCTGATGTTATTTTTCCCATTTTAATGTAAGACCTTTCCCTGTGGAGCAAATTCCT
Organism: Lissotriton helveticus; assembly: GCF_964261635.1. NCBI lineage: Eukaryota > Metazoa > Chordata > Amphibia > Caudata > Salamandridae > Lissotriton > Lissotriton helveticus. The sequence continues at coordinate 1,033,257,327 of NC_136067.1, read as the reverse complement.
TGTAAATATGCTCCCACCTGTGCATGGCAAATTTAGATTTTGAATGTTTGTGTTACATAGCCATGTTAAAAGTGACCCAACTATGCTGGAAAGGCAATCAAAAAACGCTTTCATGTGTCTTAAGGACATTTTAAGTCATTTCCCCATGTGCAGTGTTTTCAAATTATGATTTGAAAATCGTTTTTGGGGAAAAGCAATGGTTTTTAAATTTATGACAAGGACATAATGGTGTATGCTTCTTTATAAGGCATTTCAGTGTCTCTGATGTTATTTTTCCCATATTACATTAAAAGACCTTTCCCCATGGAGCACATTCCTTGTAAATATGGTCCCACCTGTGCATGGTAAATTTAGATTTTGACTGTTTGAGTTACATAGCCATGTTAAAAGTGACCCAAAAAAGTTGCAAAGGCTTTAAAAAAACACTTTCATGTGTCTTAAGGACATTTTAAGTCATTTCCCCGTGGGCAGTGTTTTCAAATTATGACTTGAAAATCGTTTTTGAGGTAAAGGAATGTTGTTAAAATTTATGTGCGCCATATGCCCCCAAATTTCTTTTTCAGGGGTGCAGCAGGGTGTTCTTGAGACACCCCTGCACCTTTGGAAAAATTCTTCATTTGCGATGAGCTAATTGCTAATCGCAAATTGCACCTTCATTCCTATGGGCCTCCTGGCCCATGGAAATGAATGGGTAATTTGCAATTAGCAATTTGCTCATCGCAAATTAGGAATGGTAAAGAATCGCTATTTATTCCTTAAAATTCGCTATTTAGGAAATGCAAAATAGTTTGATGATGCATATGGCGGTTTATCTCTAACAAGATAGGAAGCTTAGGGATAGATTTATGATGACTGGCGCATCACCAGGGATGTGCCAGTCATCCTGTGCCGCTGTTCCGCCACCCATGGTGTGCTGCATTTACAATGCGGCGCAGCATGGGGCAAAAATGGCACAGATGCGTGACGCATCTGTGCCGTTAAGGTGGCGCATTGCTGGAGTTGTATCGCAAGTGCGATGCAGCTCCAGCAACGCTCAGGGGTGCCCCATCTCCACAATGTTGCGTCAAGACCTATGCCTGCTTCAAGCAGGCGCAGGGTTTTGACGCAGCTTTCTCCTATCTGATTGTAAATGCGGCACACCATGGGTGGCAGAGCAGCGGTGCACGTTAACTGGTGCATGCCTGGGGATGTGCCAGTTAACATAAATCTGCCCCTTTACATTTAAGTATGTGCAGGGGACACAGAGTCGGTGAGGCTTATCCAAGGTTAAGAAGAGATGAGTCCTGTTCAGTGAAAAATTAGACATAGGCTTCACCTGCTCAGCATCGCTGGACATGGCTAAATAATAGCTGCAAAATGTTACTCTTGTTAAACAATTTTACTATTATAATCTCTGAGATTTGTCTCTTACTCTGCAACATCTCATTGTTGTTATCTTTCTTTAAAGATAAAGACAACATCAACATGAGCGACAATCAGCAATCAGTTGATTTCGACCTCATCATTGAACTCGTAATTGAAACATCAGTGGATGTTGATCCCTTGGATGATTTAAATCCTGAGGATGAAGAAGAACGTGATGAGGATGCAGATTTGTCAGAATTATATGACATAGGATGGGAAGCTGACGTGCTTGAGCCTATGGAACTATAAACATTTATTTTAAAAATTTATAATAAATAAAAAGTAAAAATGTAAACCGTTTAATTTAAAAATAAAGACACCTTCAAAAACAGGTTATGTGTAGTGTCTTCAATAAAACATTAAAATATGATCATAAAATTAGATCAGATTCACATATAAAATAGCACAGGTAAAATGAATATAAATTCCATTTCTTTTCTGCTATTTCTGTATTCTAAATTTGCCAAGGACTAAAAAATCTTCTATGTAAAAAAGTCAAGTAGTGTTTTAAGTTTTTGATTACTGTTATTGATTTACTGTTGGGTAATAGTGGTTAATAACATTTTTTAATATATTTTACCACAGATTCAACTGCAGATCATTTCAAGATTTCACCATGCCAACCAAAGAAAGACTGAGAAAGGCTGCAAAACGTCAAAGACAGCAGGTCAATGAAAACAAGCAGCAGTCCTCTAACAAAAAGATTTGTCAAGTCACCAAGAAAGCACCGGGTAAGAGTACAAAAACATTCATAAGAAATATCTGTAGTAAAAAAAATATTACTACAGAAAATGTTTCAGTCCAGAAAAAGAGAAGCAATTCAAACGGAAAGGAAAGGCCAATGAAAAATGTTACTGCTAGAGCAAGAGATAACTCTCTGCATGATAGAAGGAAACAACAGTTTAGGGAAATTCGTAAACGAATGTTCCGCAACAGGATAATTGGCAATTTGTTAAAAAATATTAAGAAAGGTCAACAGAAAGTGGTTTTTTATAAGAGAAAAAAAAAGTTGAGAAAGTTATTGATCAGGCATTTGAAATTAAACGTAAGTTATTTATTTTGATAATCAATAGAATTAGGAAGCTAAACAAGGCAATTTATGATTTCAAAAGAAATAGTAGATGGAAGAGAATAGTTAATCGTAGTAATTTTTGTGAAGTTTTTTCTGGAGAATGGATGCATAGTTCAAGCTGTGAGGCATTTTTTAATGAGGAGAGTTATTTCCAGGATAATGATTTGGTGCATGCAGTTGACACCAGTGGTCGAGCTTATGAAGTGAAAGATGGTTGTCCAGTTGAAAAAGAAAAACTTGTGACAACAGAGGCAGAAGAGGTGTTAGGTAATGAGGTTTTAGGAAGACATCCTAAGGGTCCTGTGTACACCTGGAAGTGTAGTAGTATTTGCAGTGTGCGACAGGATTCCATCAATTTGCTTTGTGATTTTGTACGGTCATTTAATAAGAAAAGTTTGAAGCAGAAAATGAAGTTGTTGCAAGAATTAGATCCTTGCAGAGTGAGAGAAGTGACAGGTTTGCATGGTCATTCACTGGCTTGTCTTTCCAGGAGAGTATGCCAGAGTGTTTTTCATCATTTCAGGATGCTAGCAGTGCATCATAATAAAGTGAGGAAATTAGTTAGAATGTTGTATTATGCTAAGAGTCCAGCAATTATGCTTAAACAGTTATGCGCTGCTCTTTTGCAAGGTTCTGAAATAGATGTGAAGAATATATGTGAAGAAATTGAGTTTTGTTACTTTGGAAGTAAAGAGGAGAATGTTGAAATTGACCAAGAAGAAGCGGGTAATGTGGAAGATAGTGTACAGGTTTCCAGTACAGATAATTTCCAGAGGGAATTTGCGACGTTTCAGGTCAAATCAAGTGAGAGGCCAAATTTCACTTGTGTGTGTTGTCGACGCACTTATTATAAGAATCAGACTAAGTTAGTGGATTTATATGCAAAAAGTGAAAGGGAAAATAATAGTGAATGGAAGGATTTCGCAACATACTTGATGGTAGAAAATTGTTTTGATTTGGGATTGGATCAACGTGTGTGTACTTATTGTTGTAATAAATTAAATCAAAACCAGATGCCTGCTAGAGCAGTTCATAATAATCTGGAATTGGTTGAGATTCCTTCTGAATTGAAGGATTTAAATACTTATGAATCTATTTTGATTCAAAGTATCCATCCCTTTCAGGCTATTGTAAGAATGGAGCCAAAGACATGGAAATTGCCTCCATCAGATTTACAGAGAGGATTAAAGGGAAGAGTTGTTTATTTGCCTCTAGATTTGAAGAAAAACATTAACACAATTGGAGTAGAAAAAGTGGAAGAGGAACCTCTGGTTATCTTAGTTAATGGGGTTCCGACAAAGAATAAGAAAATATGGCAAGATTTAGTGGATGTTAGGAAAGTTAAAAAGGCAACATTGTATTTGAAAAAAAATAATAAATACTATAAGAATGTATATGTTGCAGAAGAGGAAGTAATTGAGGAAGAGGATAGTGATTTGTGTGCTGGTCAAATTGAGAAAGTAGAACCCTCTACTAGTGAAGAAATATATGAACATTATAGTGTTCATCCTTTGCATTCCAAGGAAGTCATGGGGAATGCTATTGAGTTGTTTCAAATGAAACAAGCCAAAGGGAGTCCCATTAGTGTTTGGGAGGAAAGTTTGGAAGCTCGGTGTTTCCCACAGCTTTTTCCAACAGGTCAGGGAGGAAGATATGATGAGCGACCTCATCAAATTCCTGCTTTTGAATACCGGACTTTGCGATTGTATGCAGGAGATGCTAGGTTTCGACAATGCATTCCTTATTTGTTTCATCTCCTGTTTGAAAGCGATCTGTCTGGACTGTCATATGCAGTGAACCACATCTTGAAAAGTGGTATACACATGCAAAACATCTCGGCAAGTGACTTTATGGATAAAGTCAATGTCCAAGACAGTATTTTGGATTCTCACCTGATTAATCTCATGGCGTGTCAGCGTGGTACTAATGAGTACTGGTACCGTCGTCATGGTGATTTAAAATGTATGCTGAGGAACTTAGGAACTCCCACATGGTTCCTCACTCTGAGCTGTGCCGAGTATGGCTGGGAAGACTTACTTGAATTTCTACGAGAGGCAAATGCTAACGTAGAAAACATCGAATTCAAGACACCCGGAGAACTGTGCTCTTTGGATCCAGTCAATGTATGTAGGTACTTCAATCATAGATTTGAAGCTATGATGTCTTTCATCATGAATAAGAAGAATCCACCTCTTGGAGAGGTGTTGGATTTCTTCTGGAGAAAGGAGTACCAAGCAAGAGGTGCTCCTCATATACATATGTTGCTGTGGATCAAGGATGCACCTAAATTTGGAACGGATCCAGAAGACTCAGTGATGAGTTTCATCCAACAGTATTCTACGTGTGCTGTTCCAAACGCAAAGGAGAAGAAAAGCCTAAGAGAAAAAGTTCTACGTTTCCAAAGCCATCGATGTGGAAAGTACTGTCGTCGTAAATTCCGAAACAAAGACAAGTTCTACACCAAATGTCGTTTCGGCTTTCCACAACCGGTGATTTCTAAAGGAAGAGTGAACAGTTTGATGTCTTCGCTGCGACATAATGTGATGAAGAAATCACCTAAAAACACATACAATTTGAAGAGGAACGAAGAGTCTAAGTACATCAACGACTACAACCCGGTGATTTTGTCCATGTGGAATGCTAACATGGATATACAGTTTGTGGCTGATAACTGTATGGCTGTGGCTCGGTATGTGACATCTTACATCACCAAAAAAGAGAAGACAGAATTGAAGGATATGTGGGAGGACATTTCCCATGAAAAGAGCCTCAGCAAGAAGTTGTACAGTTTCAGTGTGAAGATGTTGTCGCATCGAGAAATCGGAGCTTACGAATGTTCTGACCGGTTGTCTTCAGCAAGTCTCTATGCCAAGTCCAGGAGTATCGTTTGGGCGAGTCTTGGTCTTGCTGCAACGCGTAATCGAGTTCTCAAACCTGTGCAGGAAATTGAGTATTTGGCGGAAAAGGAGCCAAACAGTACCGACATTTTGAAGACAAACATGTTGGATACATATTATCCAAATCGAAGCAGTCACCTCGAGAATGTTTGTCTGTATGAGGTTCTTCAAAATTACATATTCAAGAGGAACATCAAAGAAGATACTGAGAAAGGAGTGTATGCTGTAATAGGAAGTGAGGGATGTCTGGTCAAGCAAAGAAAATGCCACTTGATAAACCATCGAAAATTGAGTGGCGAATCTCCTGAAAAAAAGGAGTTTTTCTATTTAGCACTTTTGCAACTTTTCAAGCCTTGGCGTGCAGAAGAGGAACTGCTTGGAGATTTCCTCTGTTACGAAGACTCTTTCAATGCCGCCAAGGAGACCATAGAATGTCCTGCTTTTCCCACATATGTAGAAATGTTGAATGTGGAAATCGAGCAGGAAGCAACGATTGCAGCCGAGATTGCCAGAGACAGTTCTCAGGACAGTCAGAGTTCTGCTTCATTGAGTCAGGATCCACTAGGAGGACCTGTTATCGAAAATGAAGCTGCCACTGCTATGAATGAAGTGGAAAGAGCCATGGCACATGCTCAGGAGGATGCGGTTAACTTAGAAGAGTTGGAAAGACAACTCAACGTTGAGCAGAGGAAAATATATGACGAAGTTACCATGCAAATTGATCATGGATTAAGTCATGACAAGAAAGAGTGCTCATGTACGTCGTTGAAGCCTGTCCGACTGTACGTGAGTGGAGAAGCGGGAACTGGAAAAAGTTTCCTTATTAAAGCAATTTCATGTTATTTGCAGGAAAGGACAGAGTCATCGCTGTCTTGTGTTGTCACCGCTCCAACTGGACTGGCAGCACATAACATTAAAGGGATTACTTTAGTGGAGCATGACAACAAATTACAATATCACAAGCTATCTGGAGATGCTTGTTGTGAAGTTTCAAGAGTCTTGAGGAAAATGAAACTTCTTATCATTGACAAAGTAAGCATGGTTTCCAATGTCATGCTTGCTTTTGTGCATTTGAGAATGCAAGAAGTTCTCAAAACAGAGTATGATGTGTTATTTGGTGGCAAACACATCATTGTTTTCGGAGATCTTCTGCAGCTGACACCAGTGAAAGGGCAACCTGTGTTCAAAATGCTCACGCATGAAGATACCAGGAAGTGCCTAGGGAGCATTGGCAACGTCAATATTTGGTTAAACTTCAATTATGCTGAACTGCATGAAAATATGCGTCAGGCGAAGGATGAAGTTTACAAGACTATTCTACAAGATGTTAGAATTGGAAAAGTGACCGAGCATGGGAAAGAAGCTTTACATGCACGATTACTGTCAAATTTATATCCAGAACAAGATGTTGTGCCTGAGAATATTTTATAGAAAATTACTGAGAACAAATCTGGAATATGTTTGATGCCAACTCTTGCAGAATGTGCCAAATTCAACAACAAAATGTTGCATTTAGAAAAGCAAGAGATTGTGAAACTGGAAGCTATTGACAGAGTAGAGCATATGGAATCAACAATTATTTTGTCTGAGAATTTGAAAACAAAATTGGATTCATTAGAGAAGAGTATATCTAAAACTGCAGGTTTTGAAAAGACTCTGAATGTGTGCTTGAACTGCCGTATAATTTTAAGAAGGAATTTACATGTTGAAAGAGGTCTGGTAAATGGATCAATGGGTAATGTTGTTGATTTTGTAAAATACAGAAATAGAGATGGAATTGAATTTATAAAAATTAAATTTGATGGCATTGAGGAAGTACAGCTAATTGGTCGTTGTTCTGCTAGATTTTTGCTTGTAAAAGACTTATATGTTCCCCGTAAGCAGTTTCCTGTTTGCTTGGCATATGCGGTGACAATCCAGAAATCGCAAGGTTTAAGTGTAGACAGTGCATTGGTGAATATTGGCAGTTCTGTGTTCAAGGAGGGTATGGCATATGTGGCATTGTCACGAGTTAGAACTTTATCGGGATTGTACTTGATTGAGTGTGATGTCACAAACATTTGTGCGGATCTAGATTGTGTTAAGGAATACAATAGGTTAAGAAGAGAGTATGCGCCACATTTGCCTCAATATCCTTTGTTTGAGAAACGTGTGGTAGGCCGGAAACGAAGAAATGTGACCAATACTGGGGAGGTTGTAGCAAAAAGACGAAAAGTCGATGAACCTGAAATTATAAGCAGAAACAAAAAGGATTCTGTTGAAGATGTTGTTGGTTTTCAATTTGAAAACAGTTCTGGTGTCAACTGCTATGCTAATGTAGTGGTTAATGTTTTGTTTTCTCTAGAAAATGTAAAAGAAGAGATTGTGGTCAATTCTGATCAAAGATTTTGCAGTTTGTTAAATTCTGTCTTAGAAAAATGTAGCACTGATAGAACAAACATAGAAAGTGTGTCTGAAATTCGAAATCTGTTAGACAGATGTTCAGGCCAAACACAATTCTCTCAAAATATTCAGCAAGATTGTCAGGAGTTTTTAATGTATATGCTTGATGTATTGCATGCTGAAGGTGTAGATGTAGATCAGCTGTTTGGGCTTTCTTATCAATGGCAGCATGACTGCGAGAACTGTAGGGTATCAAGTACTACTAGTGTAGACTCAGAAAGATTTATATATTTAACTTTGCCAGACAGTAAATCAGTCTCCTTTAATAAGCTAGTAAAAGCAGCTGATCACAACATGGAGTGTAGCCAATGTAAATCTGAAATGATGTCCACATTATTTATACGAACATATGGCCAGTATGTCATTTTAATGTTCCAACGATGTAGGCCTGATGGAACAAAATTGACAACTTTAATTAAAAATGTTGTGGCTTCACAGTTGTCAATATCAGGAAGGACTTTTGTAACTGCAGCAATTATATATCATGATGGTCCTTCAATAACATCAGGACATTACACAGCTTATTTAAAGTCTAGAAATGGCTGGTCATTCTGCAATGATTCTGTTTTAATTTTCAAAAAAAAATTGCCGTATGACCTTAAAAACTCTTACCTGGTGTTTTTAAAACCAAAATTTTAGGGAAAGAATCTCGGGATGTGCTCTGAGGAATTTCAAGAAGTTCTAATGGCTCCTACACGATTTGGCCTTGAGGATAAGTGTAGTTCAGAGACATAACTTCTAACCATAAGACTGGACGTCATGGAGAAATAAGTGCACTTTGAATGAGTTCAGAAAAACTGTTTCTTTTTATAAGCTAATTGAAGCAGCCAATCAAAACATAGAGTAGAGGGAATGTAAGTCTGCAATGCTGTCTACTGTTTTACATTGCTTTGTGATTAAAAGTGATGTAGAGAATTAAATAATTGTAGTAGTCATAGAGGTAGTGTAAGTCTGCTTCATAGTAAGCAGTATCAGTGTCATAGGAAATGTAGAACATGACTGAGCAAGAAGGGGAAGATATTACTAGTCCAGGATTGTGAAAATGATCTTCAACATTTTAATTGTGAAAGTTGCGGAAATACAACATGACGGGATTGGCTTACAAGAATTCCAAGAGTTATAAATGGCTCTGACACGATTTGGCCTTGTGGAAACGTGTGGTAGAGAGCGAGAAGTCATTTATTGTATGTAACATGTTTTTCAAAACGATGGAGGTTTTCTTTCAGAAAGTGGCGGTCTGAAAGTAATAACAGCACAACAGAGTGTAAGCTGTTCATAGGACATCCTTCGACGTCATGGAAAGTAAGTTAACTTTAAGAAGTTCTGAATTCTGATTTGTTATGTTGTATGGGTTTTTTAAACACAATCATTTTGATTGTGTTTTTTTTCTCCCCGCTGTTATATGATGAATACCTTCAAGTCACTGTTTTTAGTGAAATTTGATACATTCTGAGAACAGCAAAAATAAACCATTTAACATGTATAATTAATTCTGTACTGTTTGCATTTATGATGTACATGTAGAACTGTGTAGGAGGCATGGAGAAGGTGAGGCTTCTGTAAGTGTCAAAGTTGTTGCATACAGTGCTCATATTCTACGTAGTCTTTCATATGATAGACTACATTTCCACAATGAGATACCTAAGCAAAGGAAACACAGGTGATATGATTGTGGAATGAGCAAAATAAATTGCACGTTTTTCAATTATATTACCTGTGTTTCCTAACATTACACATCACATTGTGTAGGTGAGGTTTAGGCCTGTTCCTGGAGACAGAGGAGGTCTGACATTTGTTCAAGAGTGCAGTGGACATGACTCACTTCGTTGGTAGGCCTCCACATGTATTATCTCCTCTGTATTCTTCAACAAACCTAAATTCCACCTGCAACCCTGAGTAGGACTTACCTGAAACAAATCTGTGCATAGGTTACACCTTATTGGCATCTTGAAACAATCATTTAAAATGTTAGGGTCAGATTTATGGTGGCCGTGCGCCTCTTTTGCTCCATTGTGGGTCACTTTTGTGTAAAAGATGCACCATGTTGCAAGATAGGTTTCAATTCATCTCCAGCAAGATACCATCAGTTTAAAATGTATATAATTAGCAGTGTGTAGGGGGCATGCAGAAGCTGAAGCTTTTGTAAGTGTCAAAGTTGTTGCATGCAGTGGTGCACTTCTGGGTACTGTTTAATATGCTGCACTACATCTGCACTATGAGATACCTAAGCAAAGGCAACACAGGTGATGTGATTGTGAAATGAGGAAAAGAAACTCCACATTTTTCAATTACATCACCTGTGTTTCCTAAGTTTACGAATGACATTGTGCAGATGAAGTTTAGGTCTGTCCACGGACACAGAAGAGGTCTGGCCTTTGTTCAAGAGTGAAGTGGACATGACTTACTTCATTGGTAGGCCTTCACATGTATTATCTCTTCTGTATTCTTCAACAACTCGAAATTTCATTTGGAACCCTGAGTAGGCCTCACCTCAAACAAACCTCTGGATAGGACACATCTTATTGCCATCCTGAAACAAACATTTAAAATGTTAGTGTCTTGCGACACTTTTGTGAAACAACAGCAGTGCAAAAGATGCACCATTTTTTAAGATAGGCCTCACTTCATCTGCATCAAGATACTGTTAGTTTAACATGTATATCTTTAGGACTGTGTACGGGGCCTGGAGAAGCAGAAGCTTCTGTAAGTGTCAAAGTTGTTGAAAAACTGTTTGTCCTTCAATCTTTTCCCTTGTCTTTTCTAATTTTTAAATACATGTTTTAATATTTTTCAAATGTTTGTTCTCTCTTTCACAGATTGAAAGTATAAAAATAAAATGTGAGTAAGTTAATGACAATTATAAGGTAAATGTTTTGTACTCTTTTCGTTACATTTCTATCACATTCACCTACTAGTAGTTTGACAGCTTCATTTCTTTAACCCTCAGTTTCCTGCCTTTGCTACTTCCCTCATTCCTTTCTCTATTACCTACTTACTCTACTCCTTCCACTCCTTTTCTCAGTCCTTCTCTTCTCATAGTTCCTCACTCTTGTTCACTCACTCCGTCTCTATTACTCTTAGTGTCTTTGACTGATCACTCTTTCACTACTTGTTCATTATGCTTCTTCTGTGTAGTTGAAGCACACTAAGGGGCATATTATCAACACAGCCAATAAAATTATTGCTGTTTTTATCGGCAGAAAAGTGTTGCAAAAGTTGTTTTAGCGGCAGTTTTCCGCCGCAAAAGCGGCTTTAGCGACACATTTCTGCCGATAAAAGCTGCAAAACTTTTATTGCCTATGTTGATGATATGGCTCTATGTTATTTACATTTCTTTTCTGTTTCAATTAATCTTTTTCTGTTATTTTTTCTTTTTTGTTTTCTGTTTTTTCTCTCTGTTATTCCACATGTTTTACTCTGAGTTTGAACATTCACTCACATTGTCCAAGAAACTCTTCTTTGTTATTGTTCTACTCTCTTTTTTTCTTTCACTTCCTTATCTATTTTGTTTTTCACAATTATACCCTCTTAAATCTTTTCTTCGGTAAATAGATCTATTAAACAGTATCTCTGGTTTACTCCCTATAGCTGTCTTTCTTTTAACATCACTCTCTGTTTACTTTCCTTATACTTACTCTTCTTTTTTTTTTTTTGTTAATTTTTTGGTTCGCTCCCGGTTCGCGAACCGGGAAGCGAACTGGGAAGCGAACTAAAAGAAATAGAGCTTGCCAGAGTGCTAAACATTCTAGCAATTTTTTTTGAAAGGGGAGGTAGTTCTGAAAAGAACTTTTTTTTTATGTTTTTGTTGTTTATATATTTTTTTTTTTTGAACATTTTTTGTTTTTTTTTTATTTTTTGAACAATTTTATATTTTTTTTGGTTTTTTTGGGGGGGAAACAACAAAAAACAGGCATTGAAAAGGGCTCAACAGGAGCAAAAAAAAAATTATTTTTTGGGGCGTTTAGGGCAATTATGATTTTCATAAGCTACATTTATTAATGTTATGCTCATGTTTCCACAGGAAATCAATGCTCCACAATACAAACAGGTGAACTTGAAGTGTGCAAAGTTCTCTTGAATGTTTTGCACGGTTTCCCGTGCCTCTGCTCCTGACAACGATATTTGAGAAGTTGACCTGGCCACAGGAGTTGTTGTTGGGTTCTCCTGCTGGTCACGTATCTCTGCCCGGCTGTAATTCAATGGATGCCACCTGTTCATGTGCCGATGCATGGTATAGTTCCCATAGCTATACTTTTTATCAGTCCCTCTTGATAATTTCTCTTTGCAAATGAGGCAGGTGACATACCTCGCATTTACTTTCTTCTGCCCTGGAGGGATTGAAAAAAACTGCCAAATGAAACTGGCTTTCCTATGGGAAACCCGGGGCACCTCTTCCAAGAACTGTGGTCCTTCTCTCTCCTCTTCCTCTAGTTCTTCCTCTTCCTCCTCTGTGTTGGTGATGACCTTGGGAGGTGGTCCTCTCTTCCCATGAGGAGGTGGAGGTGGTGGTGGGGGTGCACCAGCTGAAGCAACTACTGAAGCCATTGCTCAAGTATGAAATAAGGTCTTCCTCTCACAAAGATGAAAGTCAGAGTGAGGAAAGAAGGAGGGGTTTTCATCATTTGGGAAAAACAATAGTTCTAAACCAATGAAAAGTGTTATTTTTAGGTCATCTGACCTAGCCTTACATCATTATGAAACCAAAAGTGAAATGAACCAATGAAAAGTTTTATTAACAAGTCACATGACCTGTTACGCTTATGTTACGCGCTGCGGAACGCGCCCCGGATCGCTTCCGGGGAGCTGCGCTTCGCGTCTCAGTTCGCGTACCGGAGCACTTCCGGGTGCGCTAACGCGGCGCGTCATAAGACGCATTACGCGACAACGTGATATGTCGCGCTTCCGCGACGCGTCACGATGTTCATTTCTAACGCGGCAGTTCCGCAAACGGAATGTTTACCGGTTCGCGGACTGGGTCACGGCATCAAGGTGAGCTAACGGGAAGCTTCCCGGTTCGCGAACCGGGAGCGAAGAAAAAAAAATATTTAAAAAAAAATTATTAATAAACATATAAAATATATTTTTGGATTTAAAGAAGAATACATTTTACAGCTACAGATATTAGCTTTTAAAAAACCAATGAAATTCACTGAAAAAACCATAGGTTATAGACCATATATAGTTAGGAATTTGCATTTACAAAACCTTGAAAATTCAATGAAAAAACCATAGGTTATAGACCATATATAGTTAGGAATTAGCATTTAAAAAACCTTATTTTACTCACACAAAACCATTGAAATTCCATATATAGTTAGTTGTACTAACTATATATCGCGCACCCGCAATCCACTGCTGATCATGTCACATATTACATCATTCATGACATGGTCAGTGACATCACTGATGACATCACTGATGACATCTCAAATGACATCACTGATGACATCACTGATGACATCTCAAATGACATCACTGATGACATCACTGATGACATCTCAAATGACATCACTGATAACATCTCAAATGACATCACTGATGACATCTCATTTGACATTACTGATCACATCACTGATGACATCATTCATGTGATAATACAATTAACCTCTTCAGACTCTAATATAACCTTAGATACACTCAGTGTAAACAGACACTCACAGACTGTCACTCATCCATGGAGTTACTCACACACCTAGTCAGTCATGCAAAAATCAATCATACCTCCATTTTCTCAACTATACAGTTATACACACCTTACTTATTCAAACATATACTAAAACATATTTACTCTCTTATACAATCCCTGATACAAGTTCACAATGATCCATACAGCCACTCACACATTCACTGGCTCTTATGCACAGTTATTTATATATGTCAACTCTCACATGTACTGTGTTTTACATATGTACTTACTTTGACATGTAACACTGAGATATCCATTCACTCACCAATACACTCATGCACACAGTCAACCGCCCATACAGCTGTTTCCACATGCACTTTTGAACCCATACATCTAGTGAATCAACTGCTCACACATCTATGCACAGAGTCATACACCTCCCAGCCACCCACACACACACTCAGTCGCCCATACAAATACTTGGGCAACCAATCAATAACCCATATAGTTACTCATATAGCTACTGATCAACACATGCAGCAGTTTACAGAACAACAGACATAATGATGCACAAATTAAGACAGTTTAGTCACTAACCCATGCACTCAGTGAGACACATTTAATCACTCACTCATACAGTCAGTCATGCACCTACTAAATCCTTCATCCAGACACTTATACATCCACTCAAGACATATTTTAACTTTACAGAAAAATACAGTCACTGGATGTTGTCATCAGTGATGTCATCAGTGATGTCATTTGAGATGTCATCAGTGATGTCATCAGTGATGTCATTTGAGATGTCATCAGTGATGTCATCAGTGATGTCACTGACCATGTCATGAATGATGTAATATGTGACATGATCAGCAGTGGATTGCGGGTGCGCGATATATAGTTAGTACAACTAACTATATATGGAATTTCAATGGTTTTGTGTGAGTAAAATAAGGTTTTTTAAATGCTAATTCCTAACTATATATGGTCTATAACCTATGGTTTTTTCATTGAATATATATATATATCTATATATATATATATTACCTACTGGCGGTCGCCAGTAGGTATATATAGTTAGGATTTTTTCTCTATGGGATTTTTGAAAATTCTATGTCTAATAACTTTGGCGTTTGTGGACGGAATTGGCTGAAATTTTCAGGAAAATGGCACATTTTGTTTCTGAGCAGCCCCTGAAAATTGGGGGGGGGTTCGTCCAGGGGGGGTCGAGAAAAAAGGGGGGTCCCAAAACGTGTTTTTAACATTGAGTTTTCCATAGGGCGGTTGGCCTCACTTTTAGCCCGAACGGCTGAATGGATTTGCACGAAACTTGGCAAAATTGTAGGGACTGGTAGCCCGATGTGCCTTTTGTAGGTCTCAATATATGTGCTCCAGTGGATTTTGAGAAATTAACGTTTAAAAAAAGATATATATCTGTAACAGCGGACCGGGCAGCGCTCCAGTTCGCGTACTTTTCGCGCAACGGAGCTTTGTGAAGCGAAGCTGATTGGTTCTCCGGCGTCTGTCAACATTCCAAACAGTCCGTAGCGGCCGCCATCTTGTCTCTCGGTAGGATCGAGAGACAAGAGGAGGCGAAAGCGAAGGGGCAAATGACCATAAGGGGGCATAGTAGATCCTCCCTGACCTCTCAGGTTTGATGTACCATTTTGCCAAGTTTGGTGTAATCCCTTTCAGCCATTCAGGCTGTAGACGTATCTAAATGTCAATAATCGAACGGCTGAATGGATTTGCACGAAACTTGGCAAAATATTAGGGACTGGTAGCCCGATGTGCCTTTGCTAGGTCTCAATATATGTGCTCCAGTGTATTTTGAGAAATTAACGTTCAAAAAAAGATATATATCTGTAACAGCGCTCCGCTTCGCGTACTTTTCGCGTTACGGAGCTTTGCGAAGCTGATTGGTTCTCCGGCGTCTGTCAACATTCCAAACAGTCCGTAGCGGCCGCCATCTTGTCTCTCGGTAGGATCGAGAGACAAGAGGAGGCCAAAGCGAAGGGGCAAATGACCATAAGGGGGCATAGTAGATCCTTCCTGACCTCTTAGGTTTGATGTACCATTTTGCCAAGTTTGGTGTAATTCCGTTCAGCCATTCAGGCTGTAGACGTATGTAAATGTCCTATGGAAAATTGCATGGGGAAAACACATTTGAAAGTGTTGAAATTTAGAACCAATTAAAATGTTACTTTGGTTTTGTATTTGTGTGTGATGAAAGTTAATTGGTTATGTATATATGTCAAATGAGAGGAAACCACAGCCATTTTGTGATACTACTGTCTGAGGTACATTTGTGAGGAATTTTTGGTGGTGAATTTCTGGTGTTTGATTTACACAGTACTAACACTTCTCCTACTTTTAAAAAGGTGAGTTGTTAATTTGTAAGGGGAACTATGTTGTACACTTGAAGATAATTTGAAAAATGTTTTCTGTTATTTATTTGCAGTCCTTCTGTTATACTAAATACTTGATAAAGTTAGTTTTATATTATGTATTACTAAAAACGATAAATGAAAGTGATTATTTTTTTCTGCAATTTACAGCAAGCAATTTCAAAATAACATTCCCCCCCCTGCAACTCTTCAGCGTTGTAAAGGCAATCCCCTGGCCGGGTCCCGCTGGCCTCGGCCTCTCCTCCGGCTACACCCTACGTTAGGATCTCCTGGCCGAGGCGTGGCAGCAGGACCCGCCTTATATGGGCTGCTCCCGGCTGGGCGTAGCCGCAACCCTGCCCCACCTTGGAAGTTTCCAGAGTGGGGGCGGATGTTCTACTGACTTGCATTTTCCCTAGTCTATCGATTTTTTTGGCGTGGCAGGCGGTGGGACAGCGAGGGGTGATTTGGTTTCTCTCACTGTTTTTCTGGTCTCTCACCACTGGCATATTTCTAACGTTTTCTTGTTTCTAGGACATTAATAGGTTTTATCATTACGTTATGTTATCGTTTCTTTGTTGGTTGTTTAATAAAAGTTCATGTTCATCAGTGGCCTACTGATTTTCGTTTTCCTATTCTTTTCTTTCCAGGTTGTTTCATGCTAAAGTTTCTGTTAACAGGATACAGTGATCACTTCGTTATTATTGCATATGTCCTTTTCACTAGGGGTGCTCTCTGGTCGGGCCAGATGACGTATCTCTAGTAAATGGTCCGGGTGAAACAGGTGCATCAATCAGTGGGGAGTAGATAGGCATGACAGATTACAACGGGGGAGAAAGGTCCGCATTACGTACCCTTTCACTATTTGCAAAGATTTTCCTACGTATATTTGCAAACAGGGAATACCTCCAAAAAGAACCAATTCCCAAACAGTCAATGTTTGGGGAAACAATCAATCAATGAGGAACGAAATAGGCACGACGTGTTAAAGGTTTGCGTTACCTACCCTTCACTATCTGCAAAGGGAGAGAGAATATTCCTATTCTTCCTCGTTTGCAGGCAGAGAAGATTCTTAAGAGAACCAACTTCGAACAATTCAATGCTCGATTCAAACAATCAAGAAGGGGTACTGTGAACACAAATGAACGCCGCTTATGTACATACACATTGGTATTATCAACAGGTTGTTCCTAATGTTTCTATTTTAGGGAGGTCAAAAAGAGATCCCATTAGTGGCCTACTGATTTTGCTCGATTCCTTTTGTTTTTTTACACGATTTTTCGCTATCTGCAAAGACTAAACAGAGTATTGCGACTCTGTGCTTGTTTGTAAATAGAGAATGAACCAAAGAGAACAATCAATCAAATGGAGAGAGAAGCAGGCACGACGGATTACAACGGGGGCAAAGGCCTGCGTTAACTACCCTTCACTATCCGCAAAGAGAGAGTACTCCTAATAGAAATGAGGGGTGGGGGGGCAGCATTCAAAGCAGATCAGTGTGCATAAACACGAAAATGTTTTTACTTACCACGTACTTGACATTCGACAGCTTATGATATTTGCTATTAAAAAAACATTGAAATTCACTGAAAAAACCATAGGTTATAGACCATATATAGTTAGGAATTAGCATTTAAAAAACCTTATTTTACTCACACAAAACCATTGAAATTCCATATATAGTTAGTTGCACTAACTATATATCGCGCACCCGCAATCCACTGCTGATCATGTCACATATTACATCATTCATGACATGGTCAGTGACATCACTGATGACATCACTGATGACATCTCAAATGACATCACTGATGACAACATCCAGTGACTGTATGTTTCTGTAAAGTTAAAATATGTCTTACATATTGAAGAATGAGTGGATGTATAAGTGTCTGGATGAAGGATTTAGTAGGTGCGTGACTGACTGTATGAGTGAGTGATTAAATGTGTCTCACTGAATGCATGGGTTAGTGACTAAACTGTCTTAATTTGTGCATCATTATGTCTGTTGTGATGTAAACTGCTGCATGTGTTGATCATTAGCTATACGAGAGGCTATATGTGTTATTAATTGGTTGCCCAAGTATTTCTATGGGAGATTGAGTTTGTGTGGGGGTGGCTGGAAGGTGTGTGACTCTGTGCATAGATGTGTGAGCAGTTTATTCACTAGGTGTATGAGTTCAAGAGTGCATGTGGAAACAGCTACATGGGCAGTTGACTGTGTGCATGAGTGTATTGATGAGTGAATGGATATCTCAATGCTACATGTCATAGTAAGTACATATGTAAAACACAGTACATGTGAGAGTTGGCATATATAAATAACTGTGCATGAGAGCCACTGAATGAGTGAGTGGTTGTATCGATCATTGTGAACTTGTATCAGGGATTGTATAAGAGAGTAAATATGTGTTAGTATATGTTTCAATAAGTAAGGTGTGTTTAACTGTATAGTTGAAGAAATGGAGGTGAGATTGTTTCTTTGCATGACTGACTGGATGTGTGAGTAACTCCATGGATGAGTGGCAGTGTGTGAGTGTCTGTATACACTGAGTGTATCTAAGGTTATATTAGAGTCTGAAGAGGTTTATCGTATTAGCACAAGAATGATGTCAAATGAGATGTCATCAGTGATGTCATCAGTGATGTCATTTGAGATGTCATCAGTGATGTCATCAGTGATGTCACTGACCATGTCATGAATGATGTAATATGTGACATGATCAGCAGTGGATTGCGGGTGCGCGATATATAGTTAGTGCAACTAACTATATATGGAATTTCAATGGTTTTGTGTGAGTAAAATAAGGTTTTTTAAATGCTAATTCCTAACTATATATGGTCTATAACCTATGGTTTTTTCACTGAATATATATATATATATATATATATATATATATATATATATATATGTCCCAAACACCTTCAAAAGAAAGTCAGAGGCCACTTTTTTTAGGGGAATACTTCGGAGGCTCTTTATTTCAGTAAAGGCAAAGGGGCGCGGGCGTATGCATTTCGGCCGTGTGGCCTCTTCAGCGCCCAGCATGTAACAGAAAATGATCGCGCCGCTAAACAGTTCTGTCCCACCTGGTACAGGTTAAGTAGTTGTTAGCTCCTCCCTCAAGCGGAGATCAGTGTCACCTGCTCGAGTCCTCCGTTGGAAAGGCGAACTACCAATCCCAGCATGCCGTAGGTTGCCAGGACCGCCGCCAAAGTGTGGAGAATGCAGGACCATCTAGCGGCTCGCTCTCACAGTGTCCTGCAAAGCCTTCCACAATAGCGAGACTCCTTGTGTCCCCCAACTGCACCACCGCCACACTCCGGTATGTCTCTTCAACGGGGGCAAGTGCGACAGTGCGCCTCGCCCGTAGCAGAGCACCATGACTCCGACCCGCTTCTGTTCCTCCCGCTTGTGGTGGTGAGCTTGGTCCTATCCGATAATTCGGATTCAAAGAAAGTTTTGCCGAAGCACAACTGCGCCAGTGAGGACCAAGCCAACTTGCGTGCAGGGGCCCCTGTAGCACGCCGCTGGCTCGCGATGCAACAAATGTCCCAAACACCTTCAAAAGAAAGTCAGAGGCCGCAAATATATATATATATATATAGATATATATATATATATATATATATATATATATATATATCTATATATATATATATATATATATATAGCTCCAACAGAGAGATGGCGCCCTGGAGCTCCACAAGCAGACGCCACCACTTTACCAATCATCCAAACTCTTACCGATTCAAGTAAGAAGACGAGCCACTCTGATTATGGATGCAAAATATTTTATTTATTTGGGCAAAATAACGCTTTTCGACCTCTCCAGATCTTGGTCATTGGACCACTTTGACAAACTTTCTGGTATTTGAGTATTTTACTGCGCCTCACATGATGCAACAACCTAAACAAAA
Organism: Lissotriton helveticus; assembly: GCF_964261635.1. Taxonomy (NCBI): domain Eukaryota; kingdom Metazoa; phylum Chordata; class Amphibia; order Caudata; family Salamandridae; genus Lissotriton; species Lissotriton helveticus. The sequence continues at coordinate 1,033,237,581 of NC_136067.1, read as the reverse complement.
GACTCAGTCGTATTGGTTACAGCTTATTTTTCAAGGGTGTCATACTCCATTAAATTGATGTGCATGAACGGTGTTTTAACACAAACTAAAAATAAAACAACAATAAATTGTGCATGTGACATTGAGTATACATATTATCCAATTCGTACATTTGGAATTCAAGTCATTAAAATGGCGTGTTGGCTAACCTTTCCTCTCTTCGGGTGCAGTACCCTTAGAACACATCTCAATTGTGGACACTGCACGGAAATACATATTTATCACGTTCTTATTCTCATAATTCTCTTAATAAGACTAGGAAAATCAATGTTTGTCACGTTCTTGTAATTCTCTTGATAAGACAAGCAAAATAATAAATCAGAAATAATAACTCAATTGATGAATAGACTGCTGATGGTGTCTGTACTCCGGGTCTAGTGCCCCCATTTCATGTATCCATCTGACTCCATTCCTGTATATTCAATAATGATGATTCAATTGATTATCTCTGTGTTAATTTCTTCAGTTAATTCATTAAATAAACACATGATATGTATTATTCGTATTCTTATGTTATGACTTTTCTTATAGGGTGAAAGGCGGCTGTTACTTGGAACACTTCTGGGTCTCCGTGATTTAAACTTCCTCATTAGTGACTGTTACTTAGTGACCACAGATTAAATTCTAGAAATTCTGTATCAGATAGAAAAGGTCGAATATATTAACTCTCTTTTAATATAATTATGTTTCATTTCATCACTTGTTATCATATGGGTTCTACATCTCTTGCAAAGGTTCCAACCTCATAACACAGTAAAAATATATAAAACATTGCTGCAAAGTGCAATGATGTGTGACAAAACCAACAAACAACAAGTATTACTTGAACAATTATTTACAGTTAAAATAACGCCGGAAATTATTTTTGTAAAGTTCATGCCAGATGCCTATTATCTCATAAGTGTA